>NC_045446.1:120593537-120613702 GCF_002776525.5 Piliocolobus tephrosceles
TCATCATCATCATCATCATCATCATCATCATCATCATCATCATCATCGTCTACGTAAGAAGGGCTCTGTTGAGGGATATAAGAACACTATTTCTCATATCGCTGTGGCCTCGCTAGAGGAGATGAGCTTAAACTACATTAGAAAAAGAAAATACCGAATTTTAAAAAATTACTGGGGAAATTCTGTTATACAATTTCAAGAAAATATCGAGAAACCTCTTGGCCTCCTTCTTCTTCAGGGGTTGGTAAATGAGTCATTGTTTGGAGACTGGGTGACTCCAGTGCAAGCTCTACATGTTTTCCAGGCATTTAGATACTATTATTCTTCAATAAGTTACATATAAACTTAATCTACTGACCAAGATTTCTAGTTTTTTGCTCAGTTCTTGGTTCTTGGTGCATGTGGTTTACAAATACGTAGATACGAAAGGCCAAGAATGCTGTCATTTTTAGCTGAGTGAACAACAAACCCTAGATCCTGACTTTTGCAACTACCGACTGTTCTCAAAAGTATTTTTTTAAGTTTACTTTGTAAAAACAATTTAAATTAAGCTCCTCAAATATGCATTTGTTGAGGATTTACTTTGACAGATACTGTGTAGGTGGTTATTGCAGAATTAATCCTCAGTAAATGTTTTTAATAATCATTTGATTTTCATTTAACACACAGTAACCACCACATAAATTCTAGTTGTGTATAGCTAGTCGAAAAACAAGTTGAATAAATACCAACCAGTTATTAAAAACATTTATTGAGAATTAGCTACTCATTGTTATCTGCATTCAAATCAATTGCACATCTTCCATAGTAAACTTTAAGCAAGATTCCCTGGCAGATGCTGTGGAATAAAGCTCATTCACCAGCATTGGTAGGATTCTTGGACATACATTCTGCTCAGGACTAGCACATTTAAATCTTTGTCTCCTAGGCTGGGGATGAAAAGATCATAAAGGCCAGGCGTGGTGGCTCACACTCATAATCCCAGCACTTTGGGAGGCCGAGGCAGGCAGATCATGAGGTCAAGGAATCGAGACCAGCCTGGCGAAACCCCATCTTTTACTAAAAATACAAAAGTTAGCTGGGATTGGTGGCACACGCCTGTAGTCCCAGCTACTTGGGAGGCTGAGGCAGGAGAATTGCTTCAACCCCAGAGGCGGAGGTCGCAATGAGCTGAGATCACGCCACTACACTACAGTCTGGTGACAAAGCAAGACTCTGTCCCCCGGCGCCCCCCAAAGAAAAAGGAAAGAAAAAAAAAGATAATAAAAAGCAAAATGGATTCCACTCAAGGGGAGGCTTTGGTCAGCGCATCAGCTGTGCTGTTCTGAGGTCAGGGAACAGTTAGGTACAGGCCCAAACAGCCTGAGTGGCCCCCAGCAGAGCTGCTCTTTGTCCTGGAAGCAGACACTCTCCCATCAGAATGCTCAGAATACGGACACAGGATTGGGGGCATGTCACTCGAGTTCTAGACTTATGAGTTAACAACTTGTGACCTTAAGAAAATGACAACCTTCCCAATATCCATGTCCTCTTGTGTAAAATGGGAGTGGAAAAGAAGATGGACCCCATAAGGCTTCTGTAGGATCAAATATCCTATGAATGGACCTAAAGGACTTCGCACACGCAGCAGCACCTGAATAGAGACAAGATCATTGTGGTTTTTTTCTATGAGAAAAAGCTTGAGATAACACTCACAGTTCCTGATGAGGCTTCCTTGGCAACCAGATATATTTACTGGGAAAATTGGTGTACTCAGAGTTCCAGTGGCCTCAAACAGGAACAAAGCAAGGTGGTGCCCCGGGCCTGATTCCCTTGGCCTGGGCCCCAGACCCAAGGTCACGCACAACTGACAGAAGAACAAGAGGCCGCAGCGGCCCAGGCTCACCTCCTGACATGATCAGCTTACTCTCATGGTTGATGTTTTTGGAAGATTGCTGCTCAGCACTATTGTCAAATACTTAGCCCAACTTGGGGCAAGACAGCAGCTGGCTCACCCTACCTGTGGACAGAGGCAGAGCGGGTTCTGGAGTGGGCAGGGGGATTTGTCAGCATCTGGATTGTGACTGCTCCAGCATACTCTCCCCTGCCTGTTGGGCAGCGGGACTCAGACCTGCTTTCTCAATGAAAAACAAGCAAACCAGTGAGAATGGACATAATAGGATTGCTCCCCGCTGCAGCAGGGCAGGAATCTGAGCCAGTCAAGGCATTCCAGGCCCTCCGATCAGGAAGCGCACCCTGGCACAGGTGGCCGTGAGTGGCAGTCACTCCGTCTTCAGAAAGCCACTTGGAATGCAACTTGTGCGATTGCCTTCATCCTTTACTGCCCTGCCAGACTGTTTACTGGAGCAACCTTATTACCGATCTCCTAAACATCTCCATAAAACCCACCGATCACAGACTGTAGCATGATTACAGCCACCACCCTATCTGACCAGCTGCTGCAATTTCTCCCAGGGACTGGATGAAGCAGGCCTCCTTCACCAGGTTCCCGTGGGTGTGCCCTGTGTGGACCACAGAGCCAACTCCAGAAAGGAGAAGGCAGAAAAGAAGAGACCTCAGTGCTTCCTTTACAGTCTTCCCTTCTTAGGGACCTTTTAATTTTGAAGTTATCTTTTTTTTCTTCCTTTGTTCTTTCAGTCTCACATGTCTGCCTCCACCTGCTGTCTCTCTTAGCCTTCAGAAACAGATGTGGCCCACTGGAAAGACAACCTCACAGTCCTCCTGGCTTCCACCGGAGTTCTGACATCAGCCGGAGGGCCCTGGGGGAGGGGAAGGCTCAGGCCTCGCTGGCTGCAGCTGCGGAAGAAATCTCTGATGAATTTCAAAACCTGCCTTTGCTTTGGATGCGATCAGCAGTCACAGTGGGGTCTCTGTGTTTTACTATACGAACAAGCTCAGAGGGAGGGAGAAAATGCAGCCCCCTGGCTCTGCCTCTCCCTTGCCACAGTGGCTGAGTGGAGGGCAGTCCTCATCTGTGCAAAGTGTGGGATGTTTAGCAGGATGCAAAAGTGGAGCCTGCTTGCTGCTCCTGCCCGAGTGCCTGGAGCTGAGGGAGTGGGGCGCCTCTGTGTGGGGTCCTGGGGGGGCTTCCAGTATGAGAACACAGGTGGGACCCCAGCAAAGCACCCCCTCAGAGGGCTCCACTCGCGGCCTCTTTTCTAGCCTGTCCTTTGGAGGAGTGGTTTCGGAATGACCAGGATGCACTGGTGATAATAGGGCTGTAAATTACATAATTTCATGCGAGTGAAATTCCTGTCTCAGGTTGTTACAGCCTCCAGCCTTATCAGAAAAGTGGGCAGGTGCTCATTGAAGGTGTTTGTTCAATATTTGTCGATGAAGCTCAACAACAGCTTCCTCTGCATCGGCAACACCGTCACTATCTCCTGGCTTCCCTGCCCGTTAGATGGAGAGTTCACTCATTGATTAATTCAGCAGGCGGCTCTCGTGTGCGCAGGACTGTAACCGGTGATGGTGGGAGAAAAACACCTTGTTTCCTGTCCTCAGGAGGAGGTTTGGTGAGATCGCGGGGTTCATTTTTAAAGGCACAAAGTCAGAATCCTCTGGCAGCAGGAGAGGGAGGAAGAAGGGATGTCATCTGCCTTTCCTTTCAGTGGTTGAAGCCCCTTTCGCCTAAGGCTTCCTTTCCAGACACAGCCCTAGAATGTCAAGGAAAAGCCAGGTGACCCATCCACCCCCACCGCCAAAGGCAGAGCTGGTGTCCTTGTGTGTGTCCCAGGTAAGCCTGGGAGGAGGTGAGAGGACCTCACAGCCACAAAAACTACAGTTGTAGTAAGAAGTAACTCCTCCAGTCCCAACAGGTTTTTTTTTTTTCCTCCGGGAGTCTCAGGGTCCGTCTAATGCAGAGCTTCTCAGAATCTGGTATCTGCCAATAGCAGTGGCATCGCCCAGTCTTACAGCTGGGTGTGTGTCTCCTCCAAATCTCATGCTGAAATGTGACCCCCAAGGATGGAGGTGAGACCTGGTGGGAGGTGTTTGGGTCATGGGAGCGGATCCCTCAAGAGTGGCTTGGTGGGGTTCTGGCAGTACTGAGTGAGTTCTGGCTCTGTTAGTTCACATGAGATCTGGTTGTCAGAAAGAGCCTGGCACCTCCCACACTGGCTCTTGTTCCCTCTCTCACCATGTGACGCACCCACTCCCCTTGCCTTTCGCCATGAGTGGAAGCTCCCTGAGGCCTCACCAGAAGCTGGCATTGGAGCCATGCTACTTATACAGCCTGCAGAACTGTGAGCCAAATAAACCTCTTTTCTTTACAAATTACCCAGTCTCAAGTATTCTTTTCTATCCATGCAAAATGGATTAATCCACCCAGCTACTCAGAAATGAAAACTCTCAGGCCACATGCAAATGTACTCGATTGGAAACGCTGGGCCTGGGGCTCGCACCTGTGTTTTACCTAGCCCCTCCCGGTCCTCAGGCATGCTCAAGCACACTGCTTCCCGTATTTGGTTGCATGTTGGAGTCGCTTAGAGAGTTTGTAGAAACAGGAGTGCAGGGTCCCACTCTCAAGGATTCTGAGGTGACTGGGTTGGGATACGACTTGGGCATGCGGCTTTTTCAAGTCTTCTGAAGTCATTCTTGTGTGCAGACAAAGCTGAGAACTACCGGCTTAGGATCTGATAGCTCAGCTGTGAAGAAAAGGGGGGCTCCCATCCTTACCCTGCACCAGAGTTATCCTTTGTGTTTTCTGGAATTCTTAGCAATTTCCAGATACTTGCTCCATCATCCAGGAGAAGATACTAATTGGTAGCATTTAATCTGGTACCTTCCTCCTTCCTTTTTGGAAACACAGGAAACCTGAAACAAGGCAAGGTCAGCAACAACCTCCGGGCCTTCCAGAAACACAAAGAAGTCTCTGGCTTGGTTGTTTCTGTGCAGAGGGCTGCTCTCAGCTGCTTTGCTGTAAAAGACACAGATGGGAGGCTGTGGGCTCGGCCTGCTGGTGGGCTGGGACCACAGACCCTGCCGAGTCCATTCCCCACTCAGGAGTGGTGGAGAAAGGAGGGTGGGCTGGCAGGGAGGACAGTTGAGATTCCCTAGATGTTTAGCACATTGTTCTGTCTGACTGTGGAAATTAATAAATACGCTCACTGGAATGAAAAGAAAAATCTCCTGCCCAGCCAAGCTCCATGTGAGGCAAGGAAGGGGAAGGAAAAGTGCTGCTCAGAGGAACTCTGGTCTCCACTGGAAGACTCAGAGCAGCATAGAAGCAGTGCCATTCTGAAATGCTGGGACCAAATCCATTGCCCATCTGGGCACCTGCCCCATCCCACCATTGAATCTGTGCCTTAGGTCCCGGGAGGACTTCCTCCCTCAGTCGGAGAAGGAATGGGAGGGCAGATGAGGGACAGCCTAAACCAGTAGTCAGTTATCTCTGCTTCTCCTTTATTTCCCTCAAATCCACCAGATCCTCGCCTGCCATTTTCCTGGGCCTCAGTATTCCCACCAGCGAAGTGTTAGTGCCAGACCTCACGCTCTAGGGCATAGAGGAGACGTGGGTAGGTAAAGGGAGAAGGCTTTGCATTCCAGCAGTGTTTTATGCAAGGAAAGAAAAGACCATAGGAAAAAAAGTGTAAGAGATTCGTCTCCATACCACCACCATCCCAGTTAGGGGGGTGGCTGGAGAAAAGATTTTAAATCCACCCACATAGTCTTTTAAAAAGACTTGCCTAAAAATACTGCACCTCTAGATGACCCCACTTCATTTCTTCCCCTAAAAAGACACAGAAGCAACTCTCCCTTTCTTTTCCTTCCTGTGATGCAGCAGGGGCTATGAGGAGGCACTTCTGAATCCAGTGAATAACTGCAGGCATTGAGGAGCCATCCTCCCAACCTCATGGATCGACTTGGGATTTGACATAGGTCCTTGACAGATGCTAAGGAGAAGGAGTCGGAGGCTTGGGCACCTGTAGCCTGTGTCACAGATATACTGCTGCAGGTCACAGGAGGCAGAGCTCCTACTGATGGGTTTTGCGGTTCAGTTTGGACAAAGGAGGAGGGCGGGGCATGAGAGCCAGGGAGGAGGAGGAAGGAGCACTACCTTGTTCTGCCCCTGCGTGCTGAGCCCTGGCTTGTTCACCCTATTTTTCTTTTCTTGGAGGCCCAAAAGTCTTCCAAGAGGGTGTTTGAGACAGAGCTCGTCTAGGTCCAAGTTTGGAGTAGATATGGAACTGTCACTATAAACACTTCCCAAGGAGATGACCCACTTCTGCAGAAAGCACTTGCACTACACGTGGAATCTGTTCTTTTCAGGTTTGACCGAGTCCTCTGTGCTCCGTGAGCCACCATAGTGGTCTGGCACTGTTGCTCAGTTCTCAGAGGCTGAGAAGTGTCCCTGGCTCTGGAACTGAGGGGGTTAATGGGGCACTTCTCTGCACTCACAGTGAGCGGGAGGATGACCGGCCTGGAGAAGGACAAGCTCTTCAGATGGAACCGTCTTTGAGCAGTTGAGCTGTTTCCACTTGTGGTTTTACAATGGCCCTATAAAGACCAGCCAAAAAAAAAGAAAAAACAAGTCTTCGAAAAGGGTCAGGCGAGGGGACCCTTGAGTGGAGGCCCAGCATCAAGCCAGCACTGGCCCAGTCTGAGAGTTAGCTGCTATCTAGGGTTCTGAGTTCTTTGGAGAGGCAAGCATCTGAGGCCAGCCTTGGATTTGGGAAAGGTCAGTGGGGAGTTCCATCGCAGAAGAACTCTGCAGTGCAAGAAGGGGGAAAAATAAGGCAAGCTTTCCCTGGCATGGAAGAATAAAGGGCAGAGGGTGGACCAGTGTTTTTAATGCTGCACGTCATCAGGTAGCTGCTCGCAAAGGGCCAGCCTCTTCTTGGAAGTTTTTGTTGGTGATCTCCACCAATTCCAGTTTGTTTTACCTTTGTATTGTTCTTAGCACCAAAATAGAAGACACTTCTCCTGTGTCTCCTCAGAGCACCCCCTGCCTACCTGTGTCTTGTCAATAGGATGCTATATTACAGCTCAGCATCTCCTCATCTCTGCCTCGCCAGGACGTAAGGAGGCAGGCATCGTATCTCTTATCTCTGGAGCCTCAGCACTATCTCAGCACATCGCAGTAGTGTGCATAGACCCACAATCTCTTATCTGCAAATTCCACATTCACAAAGGTCTGGAAACCTCGAGCTTTCTTACAACTCATTTTGCAGAAAACCCTGGGCTAGATGTTCTCAGGGTTGCAAAGGCAAAATGTAGAAGCAGAGTGGGAACAGCAGACTCAAATACATGGCGAAACAGAACAGAACCACAGGACAAGGCAGGCAGCAAGCTGTTGAGTATGAGGGGAAGAGTGAGGCGTGAGTGACACATTCTGAGATGAGCTCTGAAGAGACCTGAGGGGCCAGGTGGCACTTAAGCTGGGTTTAAATTGTAGATGAGGTTTGCACAGATAAAGGGGTGGGGTGGGGAGATAATCGTGGGACAGCATGGTTTTCTATTTCCCTTACCTTTTATAGACATATTGCTCTCTTTCCATTAAGTTTCAATCTCTCCCAGGGCTAGGATCTTAGTCCCATTTCTTCCATTCTGTCCACTGTACACAGAAAATGCAGTCATCTCTCACAATGCTCCCGTTCAATAAGAAATTATTCTGGGACTTACACACAGAATGTGCTTGAGAAGATTTTCTTGAATGAATAAGAACTTAAGGGCCTGTAATTTGTTTTCATTCATAAACTTTATTTTTGGAGCAGCTTTAGGTTCCAGTAAAATAAGGGGAAAATACCGAGTATTCCCATAGACCCCTTTTCCCACTGCCCCACAGCTTCCCCAGCTGTTGACATTCCACACCCACGTGGTGCAGCTCTTACGTTCACCGACCTACATGGACGCGTCATTATGCTGATGCCCGTCTGTCCTTGCATTCTCTCTTATTCAAGACTAACAGAGGAGGCAGACGAGGACGGCAAGCCTTGCTCTGACAGAGCGGCCTCTCTTTCCTCCCCCTACTTAGAGGTTCCTGGTCTGCAGAGAAACTTGCCCAGATGCAAAGCCACAGAGCAGAGACAGCAGGATCACAAGCTTTAAAAGGTGTAAGCAGCTAGACGTGGTGGCTCATGCCTGTAATTCCAGCACTTTGGCAGGCTGAGGTGGGCAGATCACCAGAGGTTAGGAGTTAGAGAACAGCCTGGACAGCATGGCAAAACCCTGTCTCTACTAATAATACAAAAAATTAGCTGGGCGTAGTGGCAGGCGCTTGTAATCCCAGCTACTCGGGAGGCTGAGGCACGAGAATCGCTTGAACCTGGGCATCAGAGGTTGGCAGTGAGCTGATATCACGCCACTGCACTCCCTGGGCAGCAGAGTGAGACTCCAAAAAGAAGAAAAAAATAGATGTAAGCACCGAGAAGGCAGAGAGAGCTTCCCCGTGTGATAGAGGAAGACATGTAGGCAGAGATATTAAAGATGGGAAAGAGCCCTGGGATCAGTTCCAGGGTCCAGAGCCAGGGAAGTATTCAAGGACCTGCTGCCTCTGATGTCTCATTGACCGACCGCAGTCAAAACCACACATTTTTCACCAGCTCCCAGGGCAGCTGAGGCCAAGTGATCTCTTCTCCCATGAGTGTGGCCTCAGGAACAGAGGTACTGACAACACCAGCCCCTTGAAGTGTTTCGTTCTTCACAGTTTGAAAAGCACATTTAAAGTATCGTTGCAGCCTCACCACACCCTAGTGTGCAGGGTGCTTTGGGGTCTTCATATCTCACAGGTGAGAGAGCTTCAGGGAGCAAGGGGATAGCCCTTCATCACACTGGGTGAGGGACTTGAGCCAGACCCTGTATACTGAGCCCTCAGCCCAGGCTTTCTGTAGGGCATGGTGGGTGGATCATTGACTTCAGGGTCCTCTGGCCACTGCTTGTGATAATATCAGATCAATTGTATTTAGTTTAACATTCATAATGAGAAAAAAAGTAGTCATCCTTCTGAAGTATGGTGTTTTAATTTATGTATAGCAAGAAACATTTCTGAGTCAAATACTGTTAGGAAAAGTTTAAGCATAGATCTTTGCCTCGAATCCTCTCCAAGTCTTTAATATACTAATGTGATCGGGATGCAATATTTGACCATAATTCCGTTTCTGGCAGAGCATCTTGATTGGGGGATGCAGCAACAGAATTGGGGGACATATGGCTGCTTCTCTCTCCAGGGCTCAGCTCTGAGCTGTCCTCCACAGAGGGTCTCATAGGAGATTGGAGGAGGAAAGATGGAAAACTGAAATCTCTAAGAATAGGCTAAAAGGAACTGAGTTATTCAGGCATAATAAGAAGAAGACACTAGCAGGACATTGAAGTCAATTTTCCAATATGTGAGCATGTGAAGGATCCACTACATAGTGTGTTGGGTGAGGGGCTGTTCTTGGCAGTTGAATGCTCAGAGCCTGGCTTCCCTTCAGCCAGCGGGACAGAACCGAATCAGTGGGCCTCAAGGAGCTTGCTGCATGAAGACAGGGAGCCTCTGGGGCCAGGAGCCAGGCAAGGCGGGGACTCAGCATCTCAGGGTTCTCAAAGGGTCCCACAGGACTCAGGTGGACCAGTTTGCATCCTGTACTGAGACAGGGGCCTGAACACAATGACCCATTCAGGTGGTTGTTGGCCTCAGGGTGCTGCAATAATGAGATTTTCTGTAGAAGCAGGTCTGAAAGACAGATGCTGCAGGATGAAGTGGGGGATGGAGACCTTGGGTGAATTCATTCACACCCAAACCAGGAGGGGCCGAGGGTGAGGGTGAGGGAGGGAGAGAGGAGGAAGACTCAGAGCAGAGTCATTTGAAAGAGCCCCGAAGCCACCAGGTGGAAAGTCACCCTGCGGGGAGCTGACCTTCCTCCCTCCTCCCGAGAGGCACCAGCCGGCGCTGACCCTGGGTCTTATCTCTGTGGCCTGTGAGAAAAGAGGCAAAACCCGGCTCCTCGTGCCTCGAAACCTTGCTGCCAGCATCTGAGGGCAGGCCTTGATCTCTGGGTCTGTGCATCCCCCCTCATTCCTTCCTGACCTTTCATCCATGAAGCTGGGACAGATGATGTGGGGCTAGGGTGGTGAAGAGGGCCGGGGGATGCAAAGAAACAAAAGGAAAATCATGAAGGCAGACTGGGCCCTGGGGAGGAGTTACTTGCAAAATCCTGAGTTTCATTAAATATAGAAAGGTAGGATGAAAAAATAATATTCACTCATTGTTACAGTTTCAAAGTCGGAAGCTGGCCTTGATTTCAAAGAACTTGTGTGTAATGTGATGCATGGCTTTTTCTTCTGTCTCTTTTTATAGGTAAGTGACATTTCATTCTGCTCATCCCCAAGGCAAAGTTGGATGTTTTTAAAGTGGAAAAAAAATGAGCGGAAAAAGAAACGGGGAAGGTGGGAAGAGGTGGAAGTGGAAGGGCACAGGTAGGTGCATACTCAATTCTTCATCTTTTGCGCAGACTGGTGGGGGGTCTTCCCCCCAGATTCGGTGGAGAATCCTTTCCTCACGACGGAAGGTCCAGGTGGTGACTCTGGCTGTTGCGATGATGATGGCTTTGCTCTTTGAAAGGGGTTTGTCTTGTGACACAATAGCCAGCACTTTTGCTAAGAGGTCTTTCCTGGGTGAAGTTTCAAGTCAGAAAGGATTTGAGGTTTTGCACCCTAATGCTATGTGTCAGCTACATTGCTGTGGGTAGGGCCTAGAGGAAGTAGGGAGAAGTGTTCTGGATTAAAACATTCCAGGAAGGAAAATCAAGAACAAGGAAGAATGTCATTCCTGACATGGTCAGGCAGTAAATGGTTTGGAAATTACTGAACAGAAAGGAGGTTTGTGGGAAAACTGAGATCTTGTACATTAAGAATTTTTTACTTAATTTTACGGTCTATCCAATTACTGTCAATGTATTTTTCTCTTCTTGCCTGGTCGCCGAGGCTGAAACATCACTTATTTTCTCTTTAGCATGAGGCAGAGTAGCTTTCTAAAAGAGCTGGGGGCTGATTTGTCATTGTAGTCACTGTACCTTTCCTTGGTCAGTCAAGAAAGGCGTTTTGAAGCTCCAGACTAGTTTTGGCTTTCTACTGCTCTTAAATATAATTGCTTTCCCCTAAGAGTAGAGTGAAAATGCTCTTGTTTTGTTCCACCTGTGAGTTGCCAACAATCCACTGATATAATTGACCGATGGCTCTGTCCCACATGTATTTGTTATTTTCTTTGAGAGAGAAACGTAAAACATTCTATTTAACAGTCTATAAATCCAGACTGGAAACATAAAACTCAATTCAATAAAAATATTGAACATACTCAGTTTTATCTTATGTCCAATTAAAGGAGATCAACAGAATGAAGTGGGGGCTGGGTTAGCAGAAAGGGGAAAAAGACAAAAACAATTTCAACTGTGTCTAAGGCCTCAGAGGAAACGCTCTCGCACACACACGAGAGATGTATCTATAGGCTTCGGAAATCTTCAAAAGAGACAAAAATACTAGAATTTGTTCCTGAAAGCGTATACTTCTATTTCTATCATTTGAATACACAGATGTTCTTTAAATCTTCTTTCCCTTGCTTTTCACAAAGAGGGGGCATAAAAGAAAACTCAAAACCCAGCTTCCCCCTCTAAATTAGGAAAAGTGTCACCGTATGTTGAAAATCACAAAGCGTCTTTTTTCATGTATGCCATGTCCCCGTCCTGTGGTCTTTCATTCCTCCGAAGACACTGTGACTCATGTCAGATTTACACGGCTGCAGACACACCTGGGAATGCTTCTTGGTATTTGCCATGCGTAATGGGGAAAATTAAGCTGCCATGTATCTGGCTCCTAGCCCGAGCAAGGGCTGTGCACCACCCCCAACCTGCTTTGAAAGGGAAGAAGATCTACAACCAGGAAGCACTCCTAGAAGCTGCCCAACATGGCAATAAGAAGGTGGGTTCTTAGCCTCTTGGCTTCCTGCAGTCCCTCTGCCACAGCCAAGGCCTGTGGATCAAGGCTGGTGGAGTCACTGATTTAGCGGGAACATTCGTGTCTCTTTGAGTATGTTCACAGAATAAGGGCTGCAGCATAATTGCTCCCTGGTCTTGAGGTCCTCCCTTTTCTGCATAGGGCAGGCATTGCGTGGTGGAAAAGGGACGGCCTTCCCTCCTGGCTCCCTGTGGACCTCAGAGCTTGCCTTGTCAGCTCGTGGCGGGGAACGCTGAGGGGCCCAGCTTATTGTGATGGATGAAGGCAGTCCCTCAGAATTTCCCATTAATAAGGAGGTAATAGAGTATATGTTAATTTTACAAGAACATTTTCCACAGAGTATATAAGTACACGGGATATATTTGAATAGTTTTAATATGCTATGATTCTCGGAACCACGGGAATGAAATTCTATTTGCACCTACCTAATAAACAACACATTCCCCAGCACTCCTGGGCCCTGGTGGGATAAGAAGACAAAGGGGTAGTGTTTACACACACACCCCCCCAACACACAAACGCTGGCACGTGCTCACACGCACATTCACATTCTTACATGCATACTCACAGAACTGTGATTGTGCCTTTGAAAGGTGACAAGAGCAAAGACATTTTTCAGAATTAGATCTGGCCTCTCAGTGTTGTTTCCCCAGATACATGTGTCCTGTTTCGTCACCCTCATCGCTCACCAAACGCCTGGCCCCGTCGCTGTGTTTAACTTCACAGCTTGGCCGCTGAATGCGCCAGGCTCTTCATTTGCTTGGAATCCATCGATCTGGCCGTCTCCCTAGCGCCAGTGCCCCAGGTTGGCACAGTTAATCATCTTGGGTCCAACATGGATCTCTGTCACTCCATTCCTCTCTCTGCCTCGGGTCCTGAGGCTTTCCTTGACCCCTCTGTCTGTCTGCAGCAGGGGCCAGGCCACTGAGAGCGTTTCTGCTTCTCAGCTCTGGTTCTCTAGCTTTGAGGGAGCAGCAGTGAGTGTGAGGGGACTGTGTGCACCATTACCAGCAGAGACGGAAACAAAGAAATGTGTGGTCTTCAATAGCAAGTCACACCCTTGCCATCCCTGGCAAAGCCGGCTTTGAGGACTGACGATTGCTGGGATTCCCTCTCTCTCTTTGGACAAGGATGTTTTTGTAACCATTTTTTTTTTTTTTTTTTTTTTTAAGCTAAGCCTTACTAAGAGTCAGACACCTTACTATACACACAGACACACACAGATTTATCTTACTTTCAAAGCAATTCTATGATACTGGTTTTTTCATCCTCTTCTTACAAACCAGGAAATCCAGACTTAAAGCGATGAGATAATTTGCCCAAGGTCACATGACCTTGAAGCTTGAATTAGAACTCGCGTCTATCTGACTACAGTATTTGTGCACTTAACTGCTTTGGGATGAAAATCCTATCCCAAAAGAGCAGAGGGTGACAGGAAAGGAAAGTCTTTGGACCACCCTGGGCTTGCTTCCCTCTCGCTTTGCAGATCAACCAAACTCTTGACTGCTAGGCCGCTCTGGACAGGGCTCCAGTGGAGCCAGCACAGTCAGGTGACAAAGAGCCGGGCCCAGATTTAGAAGAACCCAGTTTGAGACCTGCATCTGTTACCAATTTGCTGTGTGCCCTTGGGCAATTTATTAAATTCTCTGAACCTCTCAACATGAGGACAGAAGCATGTCAGTGTAATACTGTATAAGCTTAACCAGAGACCAAGTACCTGTAAAAGGATGCTCTGACAATATTTAATAATTATCATTACTTTAAAAATCCCCTTTCACCATGGCCTTCCAAATTTCTGAATCTAGTTCTTGATTTTTCTAATGAGGTCTAGAATTTTTGCCAATGCAAGGAACAGTTCTTGGCAGCTTTCTGCATCTTCACTTCCTTTCAATACCAGGCCTAGTGGAGAGCAAAATTAGCCTGCCAATCACTCAGAGGCGTACGGGCCCCAGGAAATTAAATTCCCTGTCTCTCCAGCTGTCTATCCCCAGTGCCAGGTACCAAATGAACACGCGCCATACGTCGCAGTTCCCGCATCTTCTTCTTCCTATATGTTAATTTGATAATTTTAGTAAAATAAACCAAGTAGATTTGAGATGTAGTTCATTATCCCCAAAGTCAAGAGCTTATAGAATGCTGTTAGTCAGAAGGGGACCACTGCTCTCTTCCATTGATTTTTTTTTTTTTTTTAGATTTTAATATTTCCTTTTTCCAGCAACATTTAAAAGCCACTCTTTTACATGTGTTGCCATCCTTTAATGACAGACAGAATAAAGGGACGATTGTTACTCAGAGACGCTAAACAAAAGGACTAGGATCACTTGGCACACCCTCGTGTGCTCCTGACTTTGAACTCCTGGAGCCCATATCCTCCGCCTCTGTTGGGCACCAGAGACAGGACCCACAGAACTGCTTCCTGCAGCCATGGATGGGTACCCAACAAGCCTGAGGGAGAACCGTGCTCTAAATGCCATCTGCGTTTGCCAGTGGCATTCACGCGTTCCCTCCCGTCCCTCAGGGAAATTAAGAAGGGATCTCCTCTCAAGGCTGACACCTGGAGACAGCGGCTCCCTGTTACCCATCCTTCCCACGCCTCATCTCTGGAGTGAGTTATCTTAATCCTGACATTTGCCCAGTCATTCAGAAAGTAAACCTTGTTGTACTACAGGGTAAAAAATATTTTGTGTAAACAGTGATTGCATTGATGTGAAAAGCCAAGTAGAGATCCCTGGTAAGTGAAGGATAAAGAGCTTTGTCCATACTGTTTGGTCACTGTTACGGGCTGAACAGGATCTTTCCAAAATTTACATGTTGAAGTCCTGACCTCCAGTAATTCAGAAGGTGACAGTGTTGGGAGATACTTAAAGAGGTGATTAGGGCAAAAAGAGGTCATCTGGCTGGGCCCGAATCCAGCATGGCTGATGTCCTTATAGAAAGCGATGGGGACACAGCACACAGGGAGGAACGTTCATGCGAAGACACAGAAAGAAGGCGACCATTTGCAAGAGACGCCTAAGAGGAAACTGACGCTGCCGACACATTGATCTTGAACTTCTAACCTGCACAGTGCAAGGAAATACATTTCTGTTGCCTAAGCTACCCAGTCTAGGGTATTTTGTGACGGCAGCCCTAACAAACTAAAAAAGTCACAAAATGCATCCATCTAGACTCAGTCCCAATGTCTGGGAACAAGCAGAACTGGCCGTCAGCCTCAGAAAGGAGGCTTCCGAGACAAATTCCCACCCCACCGTATTTTGCCTGACTTTTGTCAATTTCCCATGTTGATCTCCAGTTTCCTTATCTGTGCGCTGGGTATGATATATATCCCAATGCTGTTTTGAAAATTAATTGAGATAAGGAATAATAAATAGTTTAAGACACACATTGTTCAATATCCAGTTTTGCTAACTCTATTTCTCTTAATGGTCATAGGAATAAAAATAAACAGTAAATGTGATGTTGTAATGTGTAGTCTATACTAGGCTACATATTCACTAAGGTCACTGCATCAGTCTGGAGTATTTTTTTCTCCTGGTAATTGGAGACAACACATCTGTTCTGAGGCTTCAGTGCCCAGGGCTACTGAATTCCTCAACCTGTGGTCAAGTGACTGAGTGAGGCCCGCCCTCCACCCTTCACCCTGCCTATCACTCCTTAGCTCTCAGCATTACTGCCATGGGAGAAGCAGTGCCTTAGAATATGGCTCATGAGATGTCCACACCCTGCCCCTGGCCCTGCCTCTTGTCTTATAATTGCCAGAGGTTTCCTCTATTTCAATGAAATTTACAGTTACAAACAGCTAAGGCCAGACTCAAGGATTCACTTCTAATGACTAGCTTCACTGAGGAGGAGATCATTGACCATAAACACATAATATACCACAAACGCGCAAGGCGTTGTGAGGGTAGGAGACCACCGGTCTGCCCCCAGCCTGGCCCACCCCATTGGAGCCATGCCTACAACCACCCCTCCCAGAACAGAGGATCCCAGAATGAAGAGACATGTTAGACAAACACATCCGATTCTGACATCCTGAGATGGGAGATGCCTATGATCTCTGGGCAGAGGTTGACTGAAAGCCAAGTAGCCCTGGATGGCATTCCCAGAGTCCCCCACCCACAACAGGGTCCTCAGCCTCTCTGGTCCACAAATGGATAAGATCAGTGTAACAGAGATGGCAGGGGTCCTGGTGAAGGACTCACAAAGCTGCACTCACTGAAGGCTGGTGACACACTACCATTCCAGTGGGATGACGTACTAGGGAGGAGGGCATTCTTTTCCAGCTGTGGCTGGGATCAACATTTCTGGAAGCTGAGCTATTGGCCTGTGCCTGGGTGAGTAAAGATCCAGGTCTCACGTCTGAGAGATTCAGTTCTATGCACTGGGGTCTGGGGCCATGCAATGTTCTCTAAAGAACTGACTTGGAAGCCTCGGGGACTCTAGCAGAGGGGGAGGGCTTTGGCTGGCCCCTTGCTCCATGCCATGGCCTTGGTCCTCACGATTATGCTGCAAGGAAGTAAGTGGGTTTCAGAGCTGGCTTATTGGATCTTGCCATCCCGCCTCTGTGCCCTACCTGGGATTCCTTCATTTAAAAGCTGCCTTTTCCCTTAAAGAGGAGGACCCCAATTCTGGGCAGAATCTACAAAGCCTGTGGATCCTGGCCTCTGCTTGCTCTCCGGCTCTGCTCTTCCGTGGGTTGTTCTTGTTCTAGCCACATGGGCTTTGTAGTAGTCTTTACTCCTTCTGCCTAGAAAGCACTTCCGATGCCTCTGTTCCTGGGTGACCCTCAGGACTCTTAATAATTCAGCGGAAGACCCTTCCTTGGGAAAGTCTTCCTGATCCACAGGATCCACAGGCTGGGTGCTCACCCTCGAATCCACCCTTTTTCTTTTCCTTTTTTTTTTTTTTTTGAGACGGAGTCGTGCTCTGTCACCCGGGCTGGAGTGTAGTGGCCGGATCTCAGCTCACTGCAAGCTCCGCCTCCCGGGTTTACGCCATTCTCCTGCCTCAGCCTCCCGAGTAGCTGGGACTACAGGCGCCGCCACCTCGCCCAGCTAATTTTTTGTATTTTTAGTAGAGACGGGGTTTCACCCTGTTAGCCAGGATGGTCTCGATCTCCTGACCTCGTGATCCGCCCGTCTCGGCCTCCCAAAGTGCTGGGATTACAGGCTTGAGCCACCGCGCCTGGCCCTGAATCCACCCTTTTTCTTCCGTGCATTTATTTTGCTTTGAGTGTAAGCACTCATCGGTGCTCTGATTCCAGCTCCCCAGTAGGGGAACAGCCCTATGACAGAGGTGATACACCTACATTTGCCCCCACTGAGCCTCCCAGAACCTGGAACCACATGAGTACTAATCCTGGTCATGGAGGGCCCCGGATAGTTTCCTGCCTTACAGCAGTAAGCAAGTGTCCAGCCTCAAGCGTCTTTCAACAGGAACAGCCCAGGAGTGAAACGTCCCTGAGCAGACCTTGAGACCTTGAGGGCTTGTCACCCTGGTCTCACCTTAGAACCACCATGGAACTTTTAAACCCATAGACGCCCTCCCCGCATGCCTGAGATTCCAACTCCAACAGTCTGGGTGGGCCCGGGCGTCTGCAGGTGTCTCCTCTGTGCTGCCAGGATTGGGACCCACTGCCTGGAGACACCATCTCTTCCCACTGCTGGGTTTTGATTAGTTGAACTCCAAGGGCACCTTTCTTCCAAGTTCCTAATAGTCATAGTTGCCGCACACTGTGCAATCCACTTCTGGTGCTTTCTGCGGTTTGAGCCTCATAATGATGAGAGATAGCTTTTGTCATTCCTGTTTTGTGGTTGAGAAGCCGCAGCCAGGGGATGTTAAGTATCTTGAACAAGGCCTTGCAACTTGCGTGAGAAGAGGCAGGATTTGAATTCGTGCCAATGGAACATGAGCCTGGGCTGTTAGTGTCTATATTATATCACCTTACATTCTTGTGGCAGAGAACTTTGGAAGCACTTTGTGTCATGCATGTATGTGTGCGTGTATATCTACATCTATCTATCATCTATCTATCTATCTATCTATAAATATCTTCTACAGCATTTACTATCAGCAATGCCTGGATACTCCTAAGGATTCCCAGGTAGTACTACGAATTGTGAGTGGAGATTAAAAACAAAAACAAAAACAAAAAAAAAACCTTGATTATATGTTGCAAGTCCCTAAGTGCTTGGGCTGTGCCCCCTCCCCTGCTCCTAGCCTTGAGTGGTGAAAGGACAGCACCTGCGTGGCCACCACAAGCTCTCCTGGCCCTTTCCCTGTTGGACGGGAACAAAGGGGAAAATATAATGAGTCTGAAGCAGAGACTTAAGACTACTCCTTTATTCCCCCTTCTAATCCCCAATTTCAGACAAACATGGGGCCCAGAAGTGAGTGAGGAAATTAAATGAAGGAACACAATTTCTCCCTGTCATTGAACTCTGACTAATGAGTCTATTTCTGGGTAATAAGAAGGAGCAGGAAGTGACAAGGCAGTGTAATGAATTAGTGGCCCAGAACCTCGTTAGTCAGAATAATCTTTCCACGAAAGATAAATGATGCAAACATTAATTATAAAGCCAGGGTGGAAATGCATCCCATTATTTGGCTTCCTAAGAAATCTATCCCAGTTATCATGAGGAATTTCAAACAACAACAATAATAATAATAAAGTAAGGCTCAGTGAGAACTTGGGGAGGCTTGTTCCACTAGTGGTGGCTGGTAGGGGGAACACAGCCTTCTGCTTTCGAAGGGGGCTGGAGCCTGGGGAAGCGACCCTGCCCCTCTGGGTTTTGTAGAGTTCCTGTCCTGGCTTCTCTGCACCTTGTAGGGTTGGTCATTCAGGGCCGTCCACTCTAGTCATCAAGCTCCAGATGAGGTGAGGAGTTTAACTAGAACATTCTCCCCATCCAGAGAGAGAGAGAGAACAAGGCTGAGGGTTTTCCAGGAACTCTGGCATCTTAAAAGGGGTCAGAGATCAAAATCATGGAGGAAATAGAAGTTAAGAGGTCAGACTCTGGAATCAGCCAAGCTGAAACCCTGGCTCGCCATGCTTGGAAAAGTCCCGTAGCAGCCTCGTTTCTTCCCCTGAGAAGTGGTGGATACCAAAGGCATCTGGTTAAGGAGATTTTTTATGAGCATTAAGTGAGGTGTGCATGTGAGATGCTTAGCATCCATTAAGTGTTTCATAGATGCCATTGATAATGTGTTTTTAATGCAGAGTGAAGGTTGTAGAGCTGGAAGGCATGCTAGGGGCATTGGAGGAGGCTCCCTTGTTGCACGGGTGAGCGGAAAGCAACTTCACTCAGCAGTTCAGCAGGGGGGGCACTGAGGCTTCCGGCTCCAGGTGAGGCTCTGTCATCTCAGGATGTTTTTCGTAGCCTGGATTTTTGGTCACAGCACAGAAGGGGAAAGGGAGGAAGTTAAATCAGTCTCAAGAAATGCGGTAGCTGAGGCCATTCCTCAGGAGAGCAAATAAACCAGTATTAAAAACTATAAAAAAGTATCCTGCAGCGCCGTGGTAATAAACTTGTCCGTGACTTCACGGCTTACAGGGTCCCAGCTTCTAAAGATTTGAGCTATCTCTTGCCCGCAAAGGGGTCAGGGAAGTCATTTGCTGAAGGGAGAGAAGTTTGAAGCAAAGATCTGGCGCTCTCTGGAGCCTCCTTCCAGGTGGCATCCGATTGAAGCGGAGGCTGGGAGCTGCTTTTGTTTTGAAGGCTTTGTTGGTGTCTAACTGGCAACTCTTGGTAATGAGAGAAGAAAAAACAATTAATTGGAAATGAATTTTAATTGTCTCTGACTTCTCATTTGTAGGCTATTAAAATGAGATCCCTATTAAAATATCACATCAGCTGCCTCACTCCAAGGTAACAGAAGGCACCCCAAAAGCTCCTCTCCTGCCACGTGCAGTACCCACTCCACCGTCATCCCTTTTGGCAAAAAGTGGGCTTGTAGGTTTTAAGCAAAATGAACCAAAGAGGGAAAAATAGCAAAGAATTGCTCTCAAATCTTTCCCTTTTCTTTCTTTCTTTCTTTCTTTCTTTCTTTCTTTCTTTCTTTCTTTCTTTCTTTCTTTCTTTCTTTCTTTCTTTCTTTCTTTCTTTCTTTCTTTTCTTTCTTTCTTTCAAGTCTCTCTCTGTTGCCTAGGCTGGAGTGTAGTGGTTCAATCTCGGGGCTCACTGCAAACTCCGCCTCCCAAGTTCAAGCGATTCTTCTGCCTCAGCCTCCTGAGT
>NC_045446.1:120614102-120664377 GCF_002776525.5 Piliocolobus tephrosceles
CATTCGTTTATTATTCTGTGGCTGTCTGTTTCGTTCCCATTTCCAGGTACTGTGGCAAGGTGGCTTGGAGAGCAGGGCTCCACCGGGGCTGGGCCTTCTCTGCCAGCCGCTCACTCTCGACCTGGAATTGAGGCTCTAGTGGGGCTGGGGTGAGGCCAAGGGAAACGGACACGCGGTACTGGGGCAGGAGACGAGGCGGGGAGGGCCTGAGAGTCGAGGGCTAGGACTCCTATGTCCCCTTCTCCTCCCTACCTCCCTTGCTCCTCTAACCCACTGGGTCAGGGAGGTTTGTTTCTCAGACACGGATGCTGTCTGAGCGGCACAGCCCTTCTTGGAGGCCTCGGATCTAAGCTAAAACCACCTCTGACACTGCCCAGCGAGGTGGCTTTGTGATGGGAGCCAGCCCCTTCCCCTCTGCTCCCTCTGTCAGCAATCCTAGGTATTCACTCGGTAGATGCTAAAGGCCCGGGGCCCAGCCCCTTGTGAAAACAGATGTCCTTTCCTCTGCTTCACCCTCGGCAGACGCTCCACTCTTCCTCCTGCTTTGTCCTTTCTCACTCCATCCTCCCTTCTCTTTTTACCACCCCCATCGTCTTTCTTCTGACCCTTTCTCCCAGCCCTGTTTCTCTCCAAGCAAAAGCACCAGGAATTCCTCCCTAACAGGGTCTGCTCAAGAACTTGCCGGGAGGCTTTTGGGTCTTGCCTTTCTAGGTAAGGTCTGCTCTCAGCAACTTTACGGATGCCAGGAAGGAGCCGTTTCTATCTCCCCCAGGCAGAGGCATAATCAGCCTGGAAGGCCAGTTCCACCCCTTGGCTCCCTGGGGCGCTATCTCGCGACTATACTCAGCCTCCCTGCCCAACCCCATCACTGTGCAATTTATTCGTGGAAGGCCAGGGACACCTGTCTCCATCCTTCTAAATTACCTGCATATTCAGAGGATCAACCACAGCTCCCGCTTGCACAGGACTTATCAGCTCTGGGCTTGCAGAGAATGCAGTTGAATCAATGTTAGCTCTGGGCTGGCAGGGCCTGCTAGCGGCTGCCCTCACCCTCCTCAGGAGCCCACACTGGGCTGGGCATATCTGCGACTTGGCAGAGGTGGCAAATGGCTCGGAGCCCTGTGAGAACCGCCAAGAGCCAGCGGTATAAGAAGCAGAGGCCTTGGGCAAATTCACAGGCCACTGGAGAGTGACAAAGTGCCCATCAAGAGTGGTCGATCAAAGAAGTGGCATCAAAAGTGGCAAAGAGAAGTGCATCCCCTGAGTTTGCCTCAGAATAAGGAACTGGACGCCTGGTGGAGGCCATGATTTCTGTTGATTTGAGGGCTAAGGCCCCTCTGAAGGTTAAGTCAAGGTTTGGGGCTCCAAACCTTGGACACCAGCAGGTGCTTGGCTCAGGGACAAAGAGGCCCTTGTCCTGGCTCCACCTGAGAGCGCTGGGCTGGCTGTTGGCTGCCCCCTGGCTGCACCGCCACCCAGCACCAGATGGCCAGGGGCCCGCAGTGTGGCCTCTCTGTGTTCCTCTCCACGTGCCCATCCCTTTCTCTTTGTCTTTCTACACAAATTGCCTGTTTCTGGGGTGGACTCGGCTTTCCACACCATGGGTCCGGGAGGACCGGCCTTCTTGGCAGGTGTGGGAGGAACAAGCCTGAGTGGTGCTGTCCCTCCCTCCCCACCAGGAACAGAGCAGCAAGGGGACCCTTGAACGTTCCCCCTCTGGGGAGGCCTCAAAGCATAGCCCAGGCCCACATGTATTCAGGGTTCAGGAAGGGATGGCAGCAAGCCAGGCTTCTGGGGCCAGGTGAAGGCAGAGGCGGCCGACTTGAGCAAATGAGCCTGCTTTGAAGGCATCGCACACTGACCGAGGATGCTGGGCCTGCTTCATGAAGCACGCGTGGGCGTGTTTGGATGAGCGCTGTGTGGCTCTGCAGCTCCGAGGAAACCGCATCAGACACCCCAGACAGCTGGAGTGCCTCACCCTTTCAGCCTCCCTGGGATTCCAGGCCATTCTCTTCTGCCTGGCTTCTTCCTATTCACCCATCGGACCAGGCTCAAACCCACCTTGTCTTTGTTCATGGTGCTCTAGGCTGGCATTAGTTGTATGACAGAATATTTATTCATATATGTATTTTCCCACTAGATTACGGGTGCCAGGAGGTAAGGGACATAATTCTTCTTAGGTATTTAGTACTCCTGGTACACAGTAGGACCTCTCTGGAGGCTTATGGAATTCAAATACCTACGGACGGGCCTTGGCCTCTTCTTTCTGGCCTTCAAAAGAAAGGCTTTGTGAAAACTTCTCCTTTAAAACAGAGAAGACCATGGTGCCGGGGTGGGAGTGGGGAGTGACTGTGTTTCTGTCTGTTTTAGGCTTCAGCCTAAAAACAGATGGGGATGGATAAGAGGGCTGGGGAGAGCAGGAGGGTCAGAAAACTCCTGAGGTTTCTGGTGGTAAATTGTGAGTACAACAATGGGTCAAGAAGGTAACCCCAGAACCCTCGCTGGGTGCCCACTGGGGTACAGCTGGTGACCATGGGGATGCTCAGGGCTGCCTGTGGGCTCCTGACGGAGGGGAGAGACTTGCGGTGGACCAGCCCATCTCCACTGACTTGGAAGGATGCCTGCCTTAGAGGACAAGGGAGGCTGGTGGCCTTCTCTGAGCAGGGCGTTATGGTGGCCCCAAAGGAACACAGGGCCCTTTCCGCCAGATCAACACTAGTGCTCCTGCCAGGCCCCAGGCCTGTACTTCGTAAGAACTACAAGTTCTGTCCTCATTGTCTGTGTGTGTCAGTTTCAACGTGTGTGTCTTTCTTCTTATCGCCTTGTCATCTGGGTCACCTGCCCGCCTCTGGACAGAGCTTGCATTTAAATATGGTGCCAGACAGTGACTTGATGCATTCAGGGGGTGATGCTTGCTGCTCTAATTTTGTCTGCTTTTGGAAACTCTGCAAAAATGCTCTTCCATCCCTCACCAGGAACAGTGCTGGACAAATGGTGCTAAAGGGACCTGTGCCTTGGGGGGGCCCAGGTGACACCTGAGACCCCATCTGTAGACAGCACGGCAGCCTCTCTCTTGGCTCTCCCTCCTGAGGTTGGAGAACAGAGATCTTACGTTTGCAGAAGGCCTTTTAAAACAAAGTGCCAGAACAAGGATTTGACATCACCAGTGAGGGAAAAAAAATCATTTTTGCCCACCACTGTACTCCCCTGTCTGTTGGTGTCAGACTCTGATGGGTTGAAAGTCAGCACGAAGAGAAATCGGGTGGGGAGATGATGGCAACTCAGGGAGATAATTGACTTCAGAAATGCTATGTCTTGGACATAGGAAGAAAACAAGTGAAAATATGTTATTTTACAACCTTGATACTCCTGACCTCATGGAAAAAACATACACACACAGCGTAGCGGTGGGCAGGTAGACAAGAGGAAGGGTCCTAGCACGGGGTGCGGGTGCCCTCACGTGGCCATAAGAAGTAGTGCCACACACACGTTCTCTTTCCCGGAGAAGCAGACATGCTGCACAAGCGCTTGGCCACGGCCTACACTGAAACTGGAAAGAGCTCACTGAAAAGGAATGCAGTTCATAAAAAGTGTTCCTTCTCTCCCCAAGACGTTCTTGTCACTCCTAGGGCTGTCATTCTTGAAAAGGAGAGGCTGGTATAGTAGGAAGAAAGCTCAATCCTAAAGCTCAGTTTGGTGTTTGTGACTTAGCAGCTGCACAAGTCTCGTATTTGTCGCCTGTAAAGTGATCAGTGCGACCTGGACAGTGCTTCTGCTTCCCTGCAGCTGGGATGCTCTGGCCTTGAGGATGCTGAAACACCAGAGAGCTGGCAACTCGCTGGTATCAGTCAGGCAGGAGAACTCTTTGTGTGGGATTGCTTTATTTCGTTTGAAGTCATTCAGTGCTACGATTGTAGTCTTTCTCTAGTTCCCATGAATCTGGTGTTGGCTCAGTGTAACAGAACCAGCCTTATTGTTCCCATTTGCAGTTACAAGAATATTGCCATTGTTATTTGCAAGCTTGATTTCCCTGTCTGGTTACCGGTAACACTGCTTGCTTCTCTGAAACTCTCTGAAAGAGAAAAAACCTTCCCCGCGGGATATAGGTTATCAGGCACCTAAACTCATTGCAACTCCAAGACATGTACTCGCAGAAGGTTCATGAACAGATGACAGCCTGAGCTCTGGATTAGGGACCCAGAGGTGGGGCTCATAGTTTGCAGTGTTTGGTCTTATATTATCCCTTTCATCTGGGTCTTCATACAGCCCCTCACTTGCTGCTAGAAAAGAAAGCTCCCAGTGTGCCAGATGGGTTCCAAAGTCCCATTTCCTACATTCATCCCACCATATTTAAAGACTCTGTTCTTTTCAAATGCTTAGCCTGTGTGAGCAGACCTCAACCTTCACATAACACCCCGTCTTCCTGATCCTGCCTGAGCTTCCAGATCTCCAGTTCCATCTTTACTTTGGTTCTTGTATAAGACGAAGAGAGCATTTATCTTTTCTGTTTAAACCCTTGGGATATTTCTGTTTAGCAACACAGCAATTTCGGGCAGCTACGCAGTTTTATTAAGTGTATTAAACAGCAGAGTAGCTCATCTGTTGTCAACTGGCTGTCTTGGCTCAATCCCAATATATCATGGGTGGTTTTCCCAGCACATTTTTAAATTCTTATTACTGACTAGGATATGATTTCACAAATGTTATTATAATAATTCATTAGTATCTGACATAACCAGTAATACAGACTGAACCTTTGCCAAATGTATTGTGATAACCTTTTGGGAATGGTGGCCACGTTAATTAATCATTGCTTGTTGAGTGCCTACTATGAGCAAGAGAATTTGCATTTTTATTCCTTCATTTCTCATGACAGTCCAAGAAGGGAGGTAGGATTACCTCATTTTAACCAAAGGAGACCCTGAGGCCAAGGGAGGCTGAGCAGCGTACTCAAGTTCTTGCAGCTGCTATATCCAGAGGAGACCAAATTCACAGCCAGCTTGGACTCCAAAGTTTGTACCTTTCTCATCATGACCCTCCGCCCACAGACTGTCTGTGTGTGAAATTCCACTGAGCGCCTTGACTCAGAAGACCCTCTGCCAGCATGCTGTCTGTGGTTTTTATGTGTCTTCTCAGATGAAGGCGACTCAAGACTTTAGGCAGAGGATGTTTTCCATTTAAATCCCCCAAAATAAAATGGCCCTGTTTCTAGAAGAGAGAAAAACTCAGACCTTTGCTTGACTTTGCTTCCAGGGGCAAGAACTGGGGTCCAGATCCATAATCTTGGAGAGTCTTTTATGGCTTTCACATTTGGTGTTGACAGAACTGGCCAGCAAACCACTTGGACCAATGGTTTCACCCTTAGAAGCTTAACCGGGTAGGCCCGTGTCACCTTAGAAACTTAACTGGGTAGGTCCGTGTCACCTTAGAAACTTAACTGGGTAGGTCCGTGTCACCTTAGAAAGTTAACCAGGTAGGCCTGTGTCACCTTAGGAGCTTAACTGGGTAGGCCCATGTCACTTTAGGAGCTTAACCAGGTAGGCCCGTGTCACCTAAAAACGTAACCAGGTAGGTCTGTGTCACCTTAGAAAGTTAACTAGGTAGGTCCGTGTCACTTTAGAAGCTTAACCAGGTAGGTCTGTGTCACCATGGGACACGACTGACATTTAGTCAAATTTTGAAATGAGAGCCTTGAACCTGAACCCTTGCCTTACTCTTCTGGAGAATTTGATTTTTAGTAAGAGGCTCTTGGAAGAGACAAAGGTCCATTTTGTCTCCAAAACAAGTGAATATAGGGAAGAGAAACTGAAAAAGGAGGTTTTTGAGAGCACACAACTGTTTTCAAATATTTAAGTGTTGTTTGGTAGAAAAGGAAGGAGATGTTTTCTGTATAATTACATAAAGCAAAACCAAGACTGATGGACAGAAGTTATTTGGGAGCAATCTGTTCTTATTGAGGAAATTTTAAGGGTCTAAGTTACCCAAAGAAGTGAAGGACTGTGTTGGAGTTTTTCTAGCACTGAGGGGGTGTGTGTGTGTGTGTCTGTGCCTTTGTATATGCATGTGTGTGCGTATGCCTGTGTGTGCTCATGCATGTGAGACTGTGAACCTACATATGCACATAGTGGAGGGAGCACGTAAGAGACAGAAGGTTTTATCAGATGACCTTCACAATTCCGTATTTGCAGGAAGTCTATGATTAAATTTTTTAACGTGGGTCTTCAGGCACCACAATTAGCCATTGGAGAGAGAGTTGCTCAAGAATTCTGCCTGGTGTACTTTTTCTTCATTGAAAGTTTTAAACCTTCAAAAATGTAACAAAAGTAGTATATTGAACAACTTCCCTCCATATTTACTATGCATCTTCTAAGAACAAGGTATCCTCTTCCGTAGCCACGACACAACGCCTGAATTCCAGAAACTTAGCCCAGATCTACTTCAGCCTCTGGAGTAGTCTGAATAATGTCCGTTATTACCATCGCCCCACAATGGACCCATCCACTTAGCAGCGTTCTGTCACCACATCTCTTTAGACTCTTTGAATCTGGAGCAGTGCTGTTGCCTTTTCCTTGCCTGCCACTGACGTTTTTGATGATGATAGACTGATCGGTAATGTTGGGTGCTTTTCAGATGTTGCCCAAATCACCAGCAGCTAGATCTTCCTCTGGCATCTAATATATATGGAAACCGTACGGTGGGTTGGGAGGAACTCTGTGTGCTGGTGGCTCCAGGCCCCCGAGCCCTGCCCTGCTTGCAAGCACAACTTATGTGAGAGGCAGGGAGTGCCAGGAATGGATGCTCAAGGCCTGAAGTCTGTCCTGCCACTTGAGGCCATTTGAGTTTGCGCAGATCAGCCCGCTCCCGTGGAGGTCCACTTCCTCCTCTCTGCAGGGAGGACCTTTCGTGGCAGTGATGGGAATTATGTGGTATATTATAGGTGGAAGTCCTTAATAAACTCTAGCAAAGTGCCAGACCAATGCAACAGTTTATTATTTATTTTTAATATATCAATGAGGTGCCTGAAGCTAGAACTGCATAGTGAGATTGAAAAGTCTGTGAGGAAAACTATAGGGAAATGATGAAAGCTGGGCTGGCCAGGCAGGACGGCTGTATACACAGCCACACATGGCCCTGAGTTCTTCTCCAGGTGTCAGATGGTGACCTCTCTGTGTCCACTTCTAAAGGCTTCAGTTCCAGCAATGCCCATGGCTTACTGAGCATTTACCGAGGGTCAAGCGCGTTGCCAAGAGAAGCCCAGATTCTCATAAGAATCCAGAAAGTTCCTATGAGCTCTATGTTAAGATGCAGGGATAAAGTTTCAGAGAGGTTATGCCATTTGCTCAACTGCATGCAATCAGGAAGTGTCAGGACTGAGCAGCAGCAGTGCCCCTGCAGAGGCCTGGCATCCCTTGCCCCCTCCACTCCTCCTACGCCATCCTTGGTGGCCTTATAACACAGAGCCTTGTGACACACAGCTGGTCAGCAAGCCCTACTGTAAAGTCACAGGATTGATTTGAATCTGCAAGTGATCAGCTCTCCTGAAGCAGGACCTTGTCTCTTCACTGATATGCAGATGTATACTAATAGGCTCCAGCATCACCCTTCCATCCATGACCTTCTCAGCTTTATTTATTTACTGACTTGATGAAGTGAAGAGGCCAGAGAACTAAGGAATTCATGAGCATTGCAGCTTCCAGGGGCC
The DNA here is from genome assembly GCF_002776525.5 of Piliocolobus tephrosceles. Taxonomy (NCBI): domain Eukaryota; kingdom Metazoa; phylum Chordata; class Mammalia; order Primates; family Cercopithecidae; genus Piliocolobus; species Piliocolobus tephrosceles. Next base: position 120,621,805 of record NC_045446.1, read on the forward strand.
CCTGGTAACAACTCCGTCTCTCCCTTTTCCTGCCTGGGGCCCAGATTGGACTGGGGTTTGAGGGCAGAGAGAACACAGGTGTCCTGACCATGTGCTGATGAGGCCCTGGACAGTCTTCTAAGAGCACACCCTGGGCACTCCTGAGTTGTCTCCATGTGGGTTTCAGTGGGGTCCGGTGGCTGGATGGCCTGATCATCACAGGGATGGGTGGCTCAGCCCTCTGGCTCTGGGCAGTGCCCAGGTCTGGCCCAGCACTGACCACTCAGCTTTCTGCTCTCTGGCATTTCTGCTCCATTCCACACAGAAGTCAGGAGGGCAGCTGAGGCTCCAAGGGCAAGGTCTTCTGAGCAGCCCTGCTTGATCATGGTGGAGAAAGGGAAAGCATTTGAAACAGATGCCCTTCCTCTCGTAGTCCCCTCCCGGCCTGGAGCCGTGAGACACAGGAAAGGCCTGACTACTGGGGCTGGGAGTTTTAGACATTCTTACCCGATGCCACTACATGTCACAGTTCCTCAAAGGCATTGCTCTTTTCTTCCTCCTCTCTTTCTCTCTTCCTCTCCTCCCATCTCTTTCTTTGGCAAGAGCCCTTGGAGCTCCTGTTTCTTTTCTACCTTGGGGAAGAGTTTGTCACTGTATCTGTCCACCTTCTGTGACTGACCCTTTTGTGTCTGGACTTCTGACCCTCCGTGTGAAACAGAGGCATGGCCAGAAGTGAGGATAGACCGAGGCTGTCGGGGGCGGGGCCCGCACATCGGTGCATGGAAAGAGAGCAGTTCACAAGCCCTGTAAGCAGCTACCTTCGACTCACACGTCCGTCTTCTCGCACGCAGCTTCCTCTGACCTCATTTTATCATCGTTATTGCAGCTATCATGTTACACAGTTGCTTTTAAAAGAAAAAATATCTCATTTCTGGAGAAAGTGCTCATGGAGAGCAGCTGCTGTCCCTGTCCACTCTCTTCTCTGTTTGTGCTCCGTGCCCACTCAGGGCTGGAGTCCCCTCCAGGCCACCATCGTTGGCTCCATGATCTGCTCACAAATGGAAGTCAGCCCCCTTGACATTTGGGAATCTGCTGCCTCCCTCATCAGAACCTGCTCCCTGCAGGTCTTCACCCATCTCCTCCCCTGTGCTTGGGTCCAGGTGGCCCCCATGTGCAAAGACAGAGGAGGACGTTCCGTGCGTGAAAAGAAGAAAGTGCAATGGAAAGAAGTAGGGAGGGGGTGCCTGTGGAGTCAAGTCCAAACTCTGGATGAAATAGAGGAAAGGGTTGTCACCGTGCCTGCCAATGCCAATCATTTTTGGTGCTTTAGAAGGTACTGGGTTGAGAAGGATTCCAAAATTGAGTCTGGGCTCCACGAGATAGGCAGCTGTGATTGATTGCTAATGCCTGCGTGGGCAGGGACACAGATGTGCGTGCTGCCTGCCCAGCTTTCAGCGGTGCGTCTCCCAGGAGCTGATCGCTGTGCTTCTGATGATGCTTCTCCCTCTGCCATTTGTGTCCAGCTTCTCCCATTTCCCTCTGATGGTTTCTAGACCAACTAGCGCCCCCTAGTAAGGTAGTAAGAAATACTGTAAAAATGTTACAGCATCTGTATCACTTGAAACTTCTTTGAAACGCAAAATCTTGGGTCTCGCCACAAATAATACTGACTTGGAAACTCTGGGGTGAGCTGCGGAGAGCTGGGTTCCGACAGCCCTCCCAGTCATCCTGATGCAGGCTGACCTTTGAGAACCACTGTGTTAGGAGAATTGCGAGGCATGGGCTTTGCGATGGAGAAGGCTAGTGCTGGTGTTTGACTAACTCCTTTTTGGTTTTTGACAAAGTCATGCAAAGATAAATCTACTAGTTTAGGATTCTATAGGTGAAGCGCCTTGAGAAAGAACTATATTTTATAGCAATATTCGGCGGCAGATTTTTATCGAGCTTTAGTAAATCCCTCCTGGACAGGGGGAAATGAGGCTCTCTGGGTGACTGCATGATGTGAACCCAGACAAAGAGAGTTCAGCAGCCCTGACCCCGCATCCTTCTCTGGTATTTACGTCTCTGTGTCGGCCATCACAGCACCTTGCCCTCCCTCACCAAGGGTTGGCCTGCTCATAAAAGTGACGTTTTGGATTTTACTGAAATGAATTAGAAAAGATACCAGATATGGGCTGTTAGAGAAAAGCAGGAATACCTAATAACATGAACTTTCCTGTGGATTTGAGCACGTCTGTGTGTGTGTGTCTATGTACTTCTCTGTGTGTGTGTTTCTGTGCCTGTGTGCCTGTGTCTGTGTGTGAGATCATGTCTGTGTCTGTGTTTGTGTCTGTGTGTGCCTGTGTGTGCGTCTGTGTAGGCCTGTGTGCCTCTGTGTCTGTGTGTGAGTGCTCGTGTGTGTGGTGGGAGCATGTATGCGTCTGTGTCTGTGTGTGTGTCTCCTTGTGTGTGTGAGCATGTGTGCGTCTGTGTGTGTATGTCTCCTTGCGTGTGTCTGTGTGTGCCTGTGTGTGTGTGCATCTGTGTAGGTCTGTGTGCCTCTGTGTCTGTGTATGTGCCTGTGAGTGAACACGTGTGCCTCTGTGTCTGTGTCTTCTATGTCTGTGAGTGTCTGTGTGTGTGTGAGCATGCATGAAGCTGTATGCGTCTCCTTGTGTGTGTGTGTGTGTTTCTGTGTCGCTCTGTGTGTGTGCATCTGTGTGTGCCTGTGTGTGTGAACATCTGTGTTTGTCTCCTTGAATGTGTGAGCATGTGTTGACTGTGTATCTGTCTCCATGTGTGTGTATTTCTATGTCTCTGTGTGTGCCTGTGTCTGTGTTTGTGTGTGTCTGCATGCGTGTGAGCGTGTGTTGACTCTGTGTATGTCTCCTCGTGTGTATGTGTCTATGTTTGGGTGTATGTCTCCTTGTGTGTGTGTGGTGAGAGCATGTGTGTGTCTGCGTCTGTGTGTCTCCCTGTGTGTGTGAGCGTGCGTGTTTCTGTGTCTGCGTGTATATCTCCCTGTGTGTGTGAGTGTGTGTGTGTCTGTATCTGTGTGTGTCTCCTTGCATGTGTGTGTGTGTGTGGCTGTGTGTGTGTGTGTCTGTGTGTGTGTGTGTATGTTCTCACCCTCACCCTGTGGCTAAAGAATCCGGCTAAGTGGAAAGCAATTTTTAGGCTGAGCGGACCAGTCCTGCCAATCTCAAGTGCTGTCCCTGGAAAAAGCACATCCAGGACGCAAACCCCAGGGCTGCAGGCAGAACCCATGCACCCACTGACGCCTTTAAGCCGCCCTCCATGGGCAGTGGCTGGGTCATCGCTGGGTCCTCTCCCCGGCACGAGCGACGCCTGGGCTGACTCCTGCAATGTCTCACCCGTTTCTGATCTGAACGCTTTCCTCTGTCAGCCACTGATGGAGGCAGCGCTGTTGGCATGCTGTAGAGCGGAGGAGCCTCTGTGTTCCCTCCTGGAAAATGGGGCAATACCTGTCTGGAAGGCTGTTGTGGGGCCTAATCTAAGAATCTCTGTACAAAAACAGCAACTGTGGTTGCAGTCCACAGGGGGTGTTCTGCAGGGACCCCGAAGGACCGATTCAGAAGGGCCTCTGTGTGCTCCTGCTATCCTAACCCCATCAGTTGCGGGGAGTCGCGGGAGGCTGAGGGCCCTCCCTCCTTGTAGCATGGATGCAGCTGCAGAGCGGTGTCCTCTCCCCTGCCAGCCTGCTGGGGACTGTGCCCCTGGGTGGGGACCAGGGAGCCTGCTGGCCTTAAACACAGCAAAGCAGAGGAGCCTGGCATGAGCCCGATTCTCACGTCCCCTGGAGGCCACTGACACCAAGATTGAGTCCTTCCTTGTTACTCCACTCTGAGTGCATCTCTCCTGCAATTTGCTCTCAGCGTCTACACTGAAAGTTGCCCGCATCCATTCAGTTCTGACAGCCATATCTGAAATCAGCTCCCTCTCGGTGCCGGATCCCCTCTGGTTCCTGGGGGCCCAAGAGAGGGGCCGACCCAGTACCTACTGGATCATGGTGGCAGCCACTGTTTCCTGGGAAGCATGTTGTGCCCACACTCCCTCTGCCCATTTGACCTACCAGCCGGGACTGAGGTGTGAAATGAGACGAGCTGGAAAAGGCAGGTAGATGCCGTACACACCCCAACACCAGCTCCCCACCATTCTCTCTATCACACAAGCACAAGCAAGGATGCAGGCCTGTACCGCTTTCTAGGAATTCTGTGGCGAAAGTAACAACCCACACTCATCTGCACAGCAATTATTCTTCATTAAACCGAACTTTCCCTCTAAAAGCAAAGCTTCCCTTTCTTACTGCAAAACCCAACCAGAAGGTCTGCATGCTTTCTTCCTAATCCAAAGGAGAGTGCTAACAGCTCCCTGGCAGAGCATCGTGCAGCCCCCGCCTTTGTTTCTCTGGTTTTTGCTCCTCTGAAATGAGGCGAGAAAGGGACTGGGGATGCGTTCATCACAGGAGCCCCATTGGCAGGGCTGTCTGCAGCGGGCCACTGTGCAGGGTGCACTGGAGGAGGGAAACGTCCCCTGCCCTCCAGTTTTGGTACCTAAGTCTCCTCCTGGGGAATGAAGGGATAATGCAATAGGCTCCAGAAGGAGTCTGACCAGGCTGATGCTTTAGGAGCCAAGAGTGGAGGTGAAGGGGAGGAGGCACCTCAAGGGGGCCGATGGACCCTAATGTTGCGTGATAGGTGGGTTTGTAGTTGCAGAAATAGAGCCCAGATGTGTCCAAAGTTCACTCTGTCAATGTGTTCACACTAAACCTGCCCTGCAGAGGACCAGGACATGAATAAAAAATCCTATCATGATTGCGATGGAGGGGTCTGGCATGAGTGAGGCGACCGGATCCCCATGCCAGCATTCATGCTCATATTTGGGGGGCTGCAGGGCAATGCCAAAGAGCAGGTGACTGCTTTAGAGGAAGGTCCCCTGAGGTACCTCTGGGCTGTCCTTTGTCATCGGAGCTGATGGGCTCCCAGGCTGACTTCTCCCCGGGGTCTCCCCAGCCCTGGTGTGTGCTGCCTTGCGAGGAGCTGATCTGCTGGAGGGTGGGATGTGCTTGCACTTAGGGCATTCTGAAGGGCAGGCAGTGGCAAAAGGTTATTGGGACTGAATCAACCCCCACTTGCTTTGGAGTTCAGCAGAGTTGGGTTCTAATTCTAACTTTACTATTACTTACTGGCTGGCCGTGTATAGAGAATTCGAGATCACTTAACCTTACCTAACTTCATTGCTTCATTCTGTCTGTGGAATTGGAAGAATCCCCTCTGAATTTTGCTGTGGGAGCGAAATGAGCTCCTGTGTGTGGTGCACTGAGACCACGGGGCCCAGGGAGGGCAATGCGTAGCGGGCTTCACGTCCTGACAACAGCAACTTTCTCTGTCTCTGCCAACCTGTCCAGAGTGATCCAGGGAGGATCCTCCTGGCTGGGTGGCAATTGACGTCTCTGAGATTATAAAGCTATAGTCAAAACCCCCCCACCCAACTTGGAAACTGTAGAAAGGCAGTTCCCCCACACTCCCCAGTGGGTAGCCTGCTTCACTCTTCCTGGAAACCTTTTCTCAACAGCCTCTGAGCTGCTGGCAGCATCCCCTGGTGCCCTCCCCAGCCTGCAGCTTCCAGGGAGCTGGGAGGAGCATGCCCTCGGGCTGTCTCTGTCCTCTGGCTGACACAGCGGCTTCCTTTATGCAGGACCCTGGCCTCTCATTTGCTCAGCTTTGGGACCTGCCGGTGGACACTTGGCCCAGTCCCAGGCTGGACTCCCTGCGGCTTTCCCAGGCCTGCTCAGAATACCACCCCCTGCCTCTGTGTGAGAAGCCCCCTTTCCCCAACATTCCCGCATTCCTGGAGAGCGGGGGCCTCTGGAGGCTGCAGCGCATATCCTGGCCCTGGCGATGACCTGTGCGAGCTACAGGCTGGGCCAGCCCTCTGGGACTCCATGTCCCCAGCCGTGTAGGACAACGACACTCCCAGCCCCATCGTGGTGAAGAGCCTGAGTTGGGGGTGGGCGAGGAGACCAGGGGAGTGGGTGAGCCTCGGGGGGGAGCGAGCCCCCACTAGGGTGAACGTGAAAGCCGTCTTCTGCGGAGGCTGGCCCAGAGCCCGGAGGGAAGACCCGCTCTGGGCCAGAGAGAAGACCCGCTCTGGGCTGCTCAGGGCTGGGACAGGACCCGTCTAGGTGGAAGTCTCAACCCAAGGCTGAGCTTTCTAGAAATTCTAAGTTGGAGGGAGTTTTTTTAAAACACAGCTTACGTAGGTGTCGTGTGTAATGGTTACAAAGCCCCTGTGAAGGGGGATTAATGATGGCCCTTTGAGATCCTCGCAGAAGCCCAGCAGTTGGGCCGTTGAGAAGCTCCATCAGCGTGGGGGGCAGCTCACACTGCCCAGCCCCAGTCAGTCCTTCCCGATGCACTGTTCAAACCAGACGAGGCTCCCCAGCCAGCACCCACGGGAAGCAGCTGGGCACTCACGGAGAGTCGGGCAGGCAGGCCGACAGCACTCATACTTCCCCAGAGCCAAACGCCAACGTGGGGTCGTGGCAGTTTGTCTCTGATCTCATCTGTCTCTGAACCTCTATTTATTTACTCTGCTGCAGACATGTTGGTCTCCATCTCCCGCTGGTCCCCTGTACACCAAACACATCCCTGCCTCAGGGCCAAGGCCCCACAATCGCCCTATTTCAGTAGAAGCAGAGCGACGGAACTCTCTCCTTACCTTTTTTTTTTTTTTAAATCATTTTGCTTAGGCATTTCAATGTAACATAGTAGCATTCACTTGTTTATTTGTTTAGTGTCAATCTACCTCCACTAAAATAGAAGTTCCACATGAGCAGGGACATTGTTTTGTTCACTTTTTCACCCATAATGTCTAGGATATTGGTATAAAGAAGACACTCAATACATACGTTTTTAGAATCTAGTCATGGTAACTAGAGGGTATTTCCAGCTCTGACATCCTGCAATCTTATCCTATATAAGAAGTGCTGTCCTTGGCTCAGGATGCTTACAAAGAAGTCTGGAGTTTGGCCCTGCCTCCCAGGATCTTCCATCTCAAAGGAGTGGGAGGAGGAATGCATAAGGGGCTAAATAGCCAGGGGCTGATGAGGGTCCCCTCCCCAGTCCCCACCAGGAGAGCTACAGGCCACAGGCCACAGACCACGGTCTCCCCGGTGGCCTCTGTCAGAGCAGGCTGGGCCTGGGAACTTGCTCACCGTCCCGTCAGGAACTACAGTTGACTCTCAAATAATGCAGTGGTTGGGGGCACCGACCCTTTGGTTAGTTGAAAATTCATGTGTAACTTTTGACTCCTCAAAAATTTAACTACTAATAACCTACTGTTGACTAGAAGCCTTGCTGAGAACATGAACTGTCAATTAACATGGATTTTGCATGTTATATGCTGTAATCTCACAATAAAGTAAGCTAAAGGAAAGAAAATGGTATTAAGAAAATCATAAGGAAGAAAAAATATATTTACTATTAATTAAATGGAAGTGGATCGTCATAAAGGTCTTCATCCTCGCCATGTTCACCATGGCTGAGGAGGAGGAGGAAGAAGAATCCTGCTGTCTCAAGGGTGGCAGAGGCAGAAGAGGTAGAGGAGGCCGGAGGGGAGGAGGCAGGAGGGGCAGGAGCTCTCCGTGTAACTTTGACTTGAAGCGGATCCGTGTATAAGTGGATCCGTGCGGTTCAGATCATGTGGTTCAAGGGCCAACTGCATCTGGTTCAGAAACTCGTCTCTCAGCCCCTCATGGCTCAGCCCCACCCGGACACGCCACAGCCAGCCTGGCCGGAGGCACGGAGAAGAATGGGGTCATTTCCTTTGATGTTTTCAAAGGTAGAAAATAATTTCTGGCCTTTTCTAAGAAGCACTTAGCTGAGGTTGGAGAATGTTCCATCTGCTGGAAATGCTAATTAGAAGCAACCATAACCCAGACCTGACCTGCCAGTGCTCACTGGAGTGAAGCGCGCCCTGGTTGGAGGGTGTGGGGGCAGCGGAGCCCGGGCCGCAGGGCCACGTTCTGCCCCAGTTCGGGGCAACCTGAACTGCTGGACTCAGAGACAGCAGGGACTGAGCCGGGAAGCACTCGCCCCACTTGCAGGTCAGGACTCTGGGGCAGGTCAGGGCTCAATTCCAAGGCCCCTCCACCTCATGCAATGCTTCCACTGCTGTTAGAAAGTAGCAAATGATTTCAATTACCCCATGTTCCAGGGGAGAAGGAAAATTGTACCTGCATGAAATGTAACAACACCGTCACGCGTGGGGTCAGCTGGTTGCCAGCCATGAACCGCGGTCTGCACCATCCCAGCGCCCCTCCCACCCCAGTTGCTTGAAGGTGATCTCACTGCTCAGAGGGGTGCACTCGGTGACTCTAATGAGGGCTACAAGGAGGGCAAGGTTTGAGACCCGCTGTGGCCTGGGCCTTCCACGGTTCCGGCGGAGCCCTCTGCTCCCCAGACCTTCACCAGCCTGGTCACGGACTAGGGGCCTTCGTGGGCGTCAGCCTGGGGTCGGCGTCCCGCCTTGCTGTCTTCCCTGTCCACCTTCGACCCCCGGGTGTAGCTGCAGAGTGGGGCAGCCACAAGTCACTTGAATTAGTGCTGCCCAAGTGCCGGGGGTGGGAGTGGGGGATGCTGCAAGAGATGCACCGAAATATGCATGTCCAAGTCTCGTGCTCCTCAAAGAACAAAGCCACTCCACAGGAGAGGGCCCCTGGGTCTGGTGGCGGAAGGGCTGTGAAGTCCCGCTGCTCCTCCCGGGCCTTTGCTGAAGATCTTGGGATGGTTTCCACCCCAGTCCCACCCCATGTATCCTCCAGCCCCGCACTCTCATCCCCTTGGTGCCGAATGGGTCCTAGCAAAACAATCAGTGAACGTATTTTTAAAAGAAAACTCATTTACCACGCAGTCGTTGATGGAATAGCCCTCCTCCGAATGGAAATAGTGGTGTCATAGCCTCCCCGGGGCTGTTGTTGCACTGACATTACAGCAGGCTAATAAACCCCGGAGGGGTGCGCCGCGCGCAGCCAGGCAGTGCTCGCATCTGGACGAGGAGCCGCGGGGGCGCGCCTGCAGCTCCCCGAGAGGCCACCGGAGGGCACCCGTGCTCCCCGAGCCGCGAGGCCGCCTCCGCCCAGCCAGAGAACAGGCTCCCAGGGCAGGGGAGGCTCCTCTCAGCCCACTGCAGACAGCGCGGAAAGCAGCCTCCCGTCCTCCTTCGGTGCCCCTCCTGGGTTTCTGAAAGCGGGTTTCAAAGCAGGGTTGGAAGGAGGTTGGGTAGCACACGCCACTAGCTCAGAAAAACCTTGTTAATGGTTACTTTGAAGGTCCATGAAAAATGCCTTCCAAACGCATCGGCGTGGGATGGCACATGTCATTTCTCTTTTGGAGAAGTCAGTGAGTTGAGCTCCAAAACCCCAAAGGCGTTACGAGTCCCGGCTCCTCCCTCCGCCTGCTGCTCCCAGACACACGCTGAGCAGGCTCTTCTCTGGCTGCTGCCTCCTCTGTGCCCCGGGTTGCTCTGGCCCCGCACAGACCAGCATCTGCCAGGCCGCAGCGCCCAGGTCATGCTGTGAGTTGAGCTTGATGCTGCTGCTTCGGTTGTTGGGGGGTGGGGAGGGTGATGCGTGTGTGGAAGACACCAGCTGCTCCCAGAGATCTGACACCCAAACCGTCAGTCCTGCTGTCTCGAGCACCATTTTGAAGCAGCAAATAGGACCCTCAGAAAATACGACCATCTTGCAGACCAATGGGCAGGTGTCCCATCCGCGTCTGAGCTGGTGTCACCCCTGCTCAGAGGCCTGTGAAGCCCCACACATTGTAGAGGTGTTTCCTTAGGATTGTCAGAGCCCTGGTGCGTTCTGCGAGACACACTCCTAGTTAGTTAGTTGGTTTTTAAAAATGCATTTAGTTGGTTTTAATTTTACATGTACATACCCTTCAGTGAAAACGAGAGCTACCAATAAATTGGATGTTTGTTAAGGCAAATCCCCGCAGCCCCCGAGGAAGGAAGGAGCACTCTCCAGGGACGTCTCTATACCCGGAGCTCTGCTTTTTACTTGCGAGGACTGAGCCCCTTCTCCTGAGAGCCAGTGCGCTGCCTGTGGCTCAGCATGAGGCCGTGGGGAGGGCCCAGGACCAGAGCCAGGCAGGAAGGGAAGGCTGTTCTGGCCCTGACTTGCCTCGAAGGAGAGGGGTCTGAGCCAGGGCAGAGTGAATCTGTGTCTCCTCTGATCCCAGCCCAGGACAAAAGCTATTTAGAAAAACAACTTTCAGGGGCTTAATTCAAGACTATCTCGGACTCTTGAGATTCATCCCCTGGAATTCAATTTCCCCACAAATGTTGCTTTTGGCCCCATTGTCCTGGAAGCCCTCATTCCTTCACAGGTGTTCTGAGGACAGGTGGAGGTGAAGTCCTTTAGGAGGGACTGGCCGGGCCTGAGCAGCCGTCTGGGAGGGCTGGGGTTGGGCCAGGCCTTATGCAGGAGGATGGAGCCCCATCCCAAGGGAGGCCTCAGCTGCTCATCCTCCCTGCTCTTCCTCCAGGCCACAGGGTGCCCCAGGCTCATGGACTTGCAGTCTGAGGAGCCCCATTCTGAAAAGGTCTCATGCCAAGTTCACCTTCCAGGACACCTGCCCATCATTGCGTTGCGTAGGCATCTGCCCTGCTCCGTCGGCCTGCCTGCTCTGAAAACGAGAACAAGAAAGAGACAAGTGGGAATAATAGAGAAATTATCAGCGTCACCAGCACCTTATAGTGTGGTTTTCCCTCAGATCGCAAAATACAATGCTACTATTAAAAATAGCACTGTTTAATAGTAATATTAAATTAAACATAATAGTAATATTAAATATTAATATATTTATATTATTAACAATATATAATATAGGAAATACTAAATATTAAAAAATTAATATTTTAACAATAATATTAAATAATAGTACTATTTAGTAGTACTATTAAATACATTAAAAATAGTACTACTATTAAAAATAGCTACTGGGTGTTGAGTTTTGGCTCTGTGCGGGTCTTGTGCTAAGAGATTCGTGTTCATCTTTTCATTCCTTCTCACAATTCCTGAGAGGTAGATGCCATTATTACCCCCATTTTGCAGACGAGGACACTAAGGTGCAGAGAAGTTTCATGTCTCTGGTCAGCCATCAAGTCTGACATCCGGTCCACTGTGCCGGGATGTCAAATAGGCAGAGACTAGAATTTCCCCTCGAGGCCTGGCAGGCTGGAAGGACATCCCTTGACGTGCTCTCACGTGTCCCAGTGCCTGGAGAGATGAAGAAAACCACTCCGTTGCTTCTCAGTGTTCCAGCAGTGAAATGTACATCAAACAGAGTGTGGATCCACCCAGGATGGAAAACGGAAGGCCAGCAAGGATGCCATGAATCCTGGGTCCTCTCTACCCCATCTCCCCTCCCACACGGCATTCTGACTGCACTCCTCAGAAGGTGGGGTCAAGGCTGTTCTCACCCTTCCCGCCGGCAGCTGGCACCCCGGGCCAGCCCCTCCCACTCTCGCCACCTGCCAGCCTTCCAGAGAGACTCAGCAATACCAATGATTATTGGTCGTATACCTATTCCCTGGGCAGAGGGATTCTCATTTACATGGTTGGCTCCCTAGTCCACACATGATGAAATTCTGTGGGATAACCCTATGCTGTTGTGTTGGCAATGACAGCAGAGAGGACATGAACCTGGTGGTCTTGCAGGTGGGGATCCATGTTGCTGAATTCATGATGAGATCTCAGGATCACTCATGATGAGATCAGCACGTCTGTCCCCTCACACGTCTGTCCCTGAGCTCATCTATTTGTGCAACTGGGTAGAGGAGCACACCAAGCTGTCAGAGAAAAGGCCCAGAATGCAGACGAGAGGAGAGAAAAGCATGACACGCAGTGAGGCTTCCCTGAGCTCCTTGGTACAGCTCACACGTTCACAGATATTTCATTAGGAATATGAACAAAACTGCCAGAATGCCGGAAATCGAGGGGCAGGAATTCTCCCAGGGCGATGCATGTAGCAGGTAGAGATGTGAACCCCAGTACCGGAAGAGGTGGGCGTGACACACAAACACCCAGGGACGGATGGACAGAACCAGGCCTGAGCCAGCCCAGAGCAGTCCCCAGGGGCTGTGGAGATGCTGCACCGGCTCAGCGCCCACCGACCCAGCAGAACCGAAGCACCGAGGGGACTCCACGCTTCCCCAGAAGGGAGAGCTTTCTCTGCCCTCAGAAGCAGCACCGTGGACGCTGCCTTGTACCGAAATACAGAACAAACTTCCCATCTGCAAGATGTCGGAGTGCGGGGTGCGGGGCCTGACGGTGGGAGTACGGCTGGAAGCAGTGAGCAGCAGTCTGGGGTCCGGGGAAGGCCGGGCGTGGCTGCTAAGAGCAGGCCGTGGCCCGCATCCTTGGGGAAACAAAATGGTTGGATTCCTCCTTATAGTTTGGGCTCCTGGAGCAGAGTCAGCCTGAGGCACAGGACGGGCGAAGACGGGGCTCAGAAGGAAGCTCTTTGTCCCGTCCACCCTGTCACTTCTCCATCAGCGCGGAGAGAAATGTCAAGGGGCGGGGGGGGGGGGGGGGAAGCTGCCTTGGATCAAACCCAGGCAGGAGAAGGAGAAATCCTCAGCGCGGGCCCTTGGAGCCGGTGGGGAGCGAGGGGCTTCGATCACTCAGCGGGGCCTGGCCCTTTCTGGAAGGATGTGCGGTCTGGGTGGGCGAGTCTCAGACGGCAGAGGATCAGGCACCTGCCCGACCCTGGCGCCAGGGAGCCCTGGGCTGTCCTCTAAGCAAAGCCTGCAGCCCTGGGAGGGCGCACCAGGGGCCCAGGCCACCCCTGGCCCTGCACCCCCAGCCTACGGCCCCTCCTCCCGCAGTGCCAGGGCGGTTCCTTCCCTCCTTAACCTTTGCGGAACGTAGTTCAGATCCTCAGGCCCAGCAAGCGCCCCAGTGTCGCGGCCGGGGCCGCGGTGAGTTCGCCCCCGTGGGCCTGGGCCCAAGGCGCTGCCCGGGTGATCAGACAGCTTCTTGGGCGACTGCTCCTCTTCCGCCCCGTGCACCCAGGGAGTCCACGTCACGAGGAGCTCGGGCCCAGGCTGGCCGAGCCGAGACCCGCGGGGCGTGGGCAGGCGTGGACCCCACCCCACTGCGCTCCCTCCAGGCCCCCCTCCAGGGCGGTGCCCTCGCCTGGACTCCATGCCCTCGTCTTCCCTGAAAGCCCCTCCCGACTTCTCTTCCATCTCCTTCACTGTTTTCTCTCCTCCTCTTCCATGTTGTCTTCTCCTGAATATAAACCCCAAGGGGGTAAAGATCGCAACCCCAGGGCCCGCCGCCCCGCGCTCCCGCTCGGCCCCGCCAGGTGGCGCTGGCGCGTTCCTTCCGCGGGGCGGGGCTGAGCGCGGTGGGCGGGGCGGGGCGGGGCGGAGCGATCCCGGGGCTAGGAGGGAGGCGGCGCAGCCACAGAGCTCCGCCAGGTGCCCGGAGTCTTTCATGCGTCATGTTACTCATTAGTCATAACACAAATAAAACAAGACTGCTGGGCGAGGTAAATATTGTTAGCTTTTCTAAATGAAGAAGTTGAACATTAGGGCATCTGATCAAGAGAAAACCGGGAGCTGGACCCCCTCCTGGACGGGATGGTGGGCGGGCGTGGGAACTGTCAGGAACTGTCATCAAGGCATCCCACGTGGCCCCTAGGTGAGCACCAGTGAAAAGTCTCAAAGGGAAGGGAGGAAGAACAGAGGAAATGGGCAGGGAGTCGCAGGCTGACGCTTCGCGGTTCTTTACAACCTTGGTCTTTCTTGTCCTTCCACTCTGGGGATTGAGACCTTCCCTCCAGGATTGCCTCTGATGCCCCTAAAGCCCGCCTACCAGAGGTGCCGCCTCCCATATAGACCTCTGAGAGGTGCTGGCACAGGGCTTAGCCCATCTCCCGTGCAGACCTCTGGGTGGTGCTGGCACAGGGCTAGCCCATCTCCCACGCGGACCTTTGGGTGATGCTGGCACAAGGCTAGCCCGTCTCCCACGCAGATCTCTGAATAATGCTAGGTCCTTTTTGAAGCAACTGAGAGAGAAGGAGAGAGGACAGAGATAAAACAGAATGAGAGTAGACAGAAGAATGAGAGAGCATTTCCATTGTGGTATCATCTGGGCCAAGAAATGCGGCCATATGAAACTCTTCTTACCTGAGCTTTGATGTGGCATCAGGGATGAAAGTGCCTTCTCTAGCTTCATACAGGGTGTCACATAAATGTGGAGAGTCGGGCAAGAACCCAAGAAAGCAAATCACCCAAACCTCTGTGTGACTCCTTCAGGATTATAGACCCTGAAAGTCAGAGGCACAAAAGGGGTTAAAAAGGAGACTCGATTGACTAGTGATTCCAGGAAGGAATCAAAGGGATGAATGTCACTGAGCATTCAGGGTTAGTTTCAGATGCTTCAGCCAAGAAATCACATGGCAGGTCATTAAATGAATTTAGCTGGGATTCTGGGTTTTACACTGTGGTTAATTAATCTATGTAAGTATTTATAATGGTAATGGCCAAGCAGCGACCATCAGCCAAGACAAATCATTAGAAGGCAAAGTTGGGCAGGCCTGCAAATGGGTTGGGGAGGGGTGGGGCTGGGAGTTTGGCCTTGCGTGAAATCACTGTGTTCTGGGCGTGGGGGTCAGGGCAGAGGTGGGCTGGGGGAGCTCACACACAATCCCAGAGCTCAGAAGTCAACACCCTGGGCAGGCTAACTGCGGGTGGGACAGAGGCTGATTCAGGGGATTGCTTTCCTCTTTCTTAGTTGTTCTGTCTCTGTGAGGGATGGGGAAAAAATCTCCAGCTGAAAAATGTCACCTTCAGCCTGACACTGGAGCCAGAGCATTTACAAATCTGCCTGTCACCGTGACAGCCTGATAGATAGCAACCTTAGCCGAGACGGAGTTAAATCGCCATGATAAGTCTTGCAAAAAGTTTTGGTTCTTAAGATTTTTATCATCAAGACAGGTTAAGGAATGGGGGGCATGGCTTCCAAACAGGAAGGAGACTCAGGCCCGGTGCCTGCCTTCTCAGGAAATCCAGCAGCTGCAGGATTATCTATTACCTGAGGGGAGGTGACAGGAGAAAATTACCTAGCACCAGCCCCATCTGTTGCTGAGCACCGTTTATTTCGCCTTCACTTAATTCACTTGGTTTGTCATTTTTCCTTTGTCTCAGTGTCATCCACCCAAACCCTACATATAAATGCCCTGGTGTTCCCAGCTGGGCATTGTGGCTGCAGAGACAAAGCCTCGGGTATCTTTTCAATGAGCTGCAGTCACTGTGGAGTGTCTCTCTCCTCCCCTCTCCACTGTCATTTCCTCCATAATTGATTAGAAACTGGAAGCGAGAGAGGAGAAGCTATGATTGCTTTTACAGCCTGGGTCTGCAGGTGGAAGCACATTCCTGTTTGACTTCGTCTCTGGAGACCTGTCTCTGTCAGGAAAAGGTGGCAGAGTATTCACGCGGTATAGCAGACTGGTGTCACCAGGAGAGAGATTGCAGAATCTGGGCTGTCACATATCCTTGGATGCTTGGTCACCCACCTCTCCCCAGCTTTCGTTTTCTCCTCTGTCACGTGGATCTAACACTTGTTCCCCTCCCTGCCAAGGTTGTTGTGAAGACTAAATGAGATGGTATTTGCAGATGCTCACTACATCATGTAGAGGCCTATTCAATGAGAACATGCATTTAAAGCACTTAATGGTGCCTTATATATGAGAACTGTTCAATAAGGACCATTATTATTAGTGAGAATGTAAGTAATTGTGATAACTTGTTACCCTTGCAGCATCTACTCTTTCTCTAGTTCCCAAGCTACATATGGTTTTCCTTCACCATTTATTGAGTCTCCATGGGCAGCACTGTATTCTATCTTAGGGCTATGGTGATTTTTTAAAATGCGAACACAATGTCATTGCTGGGTCTAGAAGCTGAGTGGTGGGAAAGGACTGTGACAGAGTGGGAAGCAGGGCTTAGGTCTGCATCCAGCTCGGAGTAGGGGGAGGGAGTTGCCGGGGAAGGCCCGAGGGAGAAAGTGACATCCCTCTGGTTTCTGAAGAGCTTAGCCGCTTGCTTGGTGGCGGGAAAGGGCGTGCAAGGCTGAAGCGGGAAATGCAATGAACGACCTCAGGCAGGACAGGGAGCTGGGCCTGGGAACCGCGGGCTGGAACCCCCCGAGGACGGCTCCAGAGCCGAGACTGGACGTGTGGACAGAGGAGCTCTCACCCAAGGAGCAGATTCGGTTTTATGCCAAGACCCTGAGCTTTTCTCAGGGCATAAAGGCTTTTAAACAGGATCGGGTGAGCCTGATGATCACTCAGGACTGGGTGGGGCGTGAATGCAGAGGAAAGATCAGCTGACAATGCAGGAATCTAGAACTCGCAGGGAAACTGCCTGCCTTCGGACTCGCTCAGCGCCCTGGCAATCGGAACGCGGCCTGGGAAGGGACGAGCCCCAGCAGAGGGGCCGTCGGCGAGCCATGAAATTGCGAGCTGCTGCCACCAGAGGGCAGTGTTGGACGGGCTGCGAGGCGCGCCGCCGGGAGGTTGCAGGGGGGCGCTGTCTGCCAGAGGAAATACACCATGCGTTGTCCAGGACATTCTCACCTTAAAATGTTCTGGGTCACGGACAGGCTGAGGATTTTAGGACCCACCCCTGCCCTGGAAAGAAAAATCTCTGTGACGAGATATGCACTGGGTTTGTATGAGAATTCAGAGTGTGGTCTTAGTGTCTTGGCCAGGCACCCAGATGCCACCTGCACACCTCTGGCTTGGTGTTGGTTTTATTGTGCTTGTCCTAAACCTAGCAGCTCCCTGTGAGATGATGTCAAGGACTGGATTGGGCTAGCTCAGAAAGGTTTCCTGAACGAAAGACTTTACACAAACCTTCATGCCGGCACATGTTTTCATACACATTGTCTCACTGAATTTTTAGAGTGATTCTAGGAGGCACCTATTCAGGTTTTATAAATGCAATTCAGAGAAGTTACATGGTTTTCCAGGAAATGAGGTAGTCGGTTTTGGTCCAAGAGCTCAGACTCTTTCCTCTGTACCCACCAAATCTTCTCAATCTCCTTTGTCCTTTGAAGTGGGGTGTTTTTCTCTTCCACAAGTGTCCAATCTGTGAATAGAGCGTGTTTAGGAGCAACTTCACCTGCATGCCCACCTTGAGAACGAGGGGATGGAGCAGTGGGTGGAGAACCAGAAAGTCTGAGCATTTATCGTAACAGAGACGTTTCCCACCTAATCCTTCAGGCATCCTCCTGGGTAGGATTATATCCCAGTGTTCCATGGAGGAAAGAGGCTCAGAGAGGGAAACTTTCCCAAGGAAACACAGCTAGTATCTATCAGAGGTCTGTGTCCCTTCACACCTGTGCTCTGGACTCTGCTCCTGCCCCGAGAGTGACAGCAGCTGCAGTGTGTGTGCCGCTCGAAGGACAGGGCTGGAGTGCGTGAGAAAAACTGGACGTGTGGTGCAGAAAGGTGCATGTCTAATTATCATTGCAATAAACTAGCTTCTCAACAGAAAGTGTTGTTGATGTGATAGACTTGAAAGAACTCAAGCCGGCCTCTAGGGGAAGGATGGCTAATTGTACTTGGGAGAAAAAGAGCTACTAGCCTCAGAGAGAAGCAATTTCCTTGGCAGTATGGGGTGTGGGGTGACTGACGTTGGGTGCTCATTGTCGTGTGATGACTGGAGAAGGATGACACAGCACAAGACGCACCCAGGGAGGCCAGCAGGAAGGAGAGTTGAATGCAAGCCCAGGAAAACAGGGCTTGATGATATCGTTTTGTATGGGAGTCTCAAGTTGCTTGAGTTAAGGTTGTCTGGGAGATAGAAGTTACACCAGCACCCAGCACCATTACTTACTAGGCTCCAAAGAGGAAGACGTATCAAGTTTTAGGGACCTTCCCTTCCGTCCACAAGCCTGGATCAGACCACATAAGATTGTGTTTCCATTTTCCATAAGGATTCTGGACTCTTTCCAGAGAGCCATTCTTTCTCTATTAGTCCTTTTCTTTCATATGCCCCGTAGCTAAGTGACCCTCCACTCTACCTAACCTCTCTGAGCCTGATTCTCATGTGATAAATGTGCATGATACTACTCTCCTACTCTCCCTGCTATGGGAAGGGAAAGAATTGGCATAAATAATGGCAATTAGCTCAGGCAGTGGCCCATGTTAAAGCCAAATAAATATTGGTTTTATCTCTTGTTTCACCTTTGTGTCTCAAACAGGCACACTCATACACACACACACACGCACACACACACACTCACACACAAGGCAAACCACAACCCTTGCCAATAAATCTATGCTAAGTCAGAGTTAACTTAGAAAATCAACATAGTGCAGAGGCTTTTAAAGGACTGACATTCCTCGGGTTATGGAAAACAATAATAATAAATCTTAAGGAATGTCACCTTGCCCCTGGCACTGAAGACAAGAACCCGTTTCGTTAGTGGAATAGCCCTGAGTATATTCAGAGAAAAGCGACAGAGATGATCTGTTCACAGCAAGGAGAGAGTGGCAGTTTTTAGACGAAGCCAGCTGGGGCACGGTGGACTTGCCATGTAATTGTCAGGCTCTTTGCTTATTAATTTCTCAGATTTCCTTTCAAGATAAGGACACAAGGTAAGATGGATGTGAATATAATAAGCACAGAGATTACAGTCATTAAAATTTTAGAATGAACTGGAAAATGTGGACACATCAGTCTGCAGTCGGTCAGATGGGCTTCTCAGAGCCTCTTGGAGACCACTGAGGGCTGCTGCCTGTGCCACCGGTGTGGGGCAATTTTGAAAACCTTACTTGATCTACTGCTGCAGCTTCGTCTAGAGTACTGTCAGATTGTTTTACGTATTGGCTGATTATTTTCCATGCCCAGGACCTTTAGTAACCTTGGAAAATTGTTGGGCCTCCATTATCTCAAGTACCATTTGCCAGCCCTCTTTCTGGAGCTCCTGTTAGGCATGTGTTGGGTCTTCTCACTCTTAACTGCTCTTCCATAGTCCCCATTTCTGTATTTCTGGGTGACTTTCTGGGATTTATCTTCCAATTCAGTAATTTTATCTTTTCTGACAATGTTTAACCATTCCTTGAGATTTTTAAATTTTCCTGACTTGATTTTTTAGTTTCAAAACTCTGTATACTAGGAATGTACTTTTTAATGTCCTTTGATTTATGTATTTGACTCTTATGTATCTCCACATGAATTCTTGCATAGTCCCTGTTGCGTTATTTGATTACTTGCCATTCACAGGAGCCTAAGAAGGTGTGGTTTGTGATTCTTGCTCATGCTCAGTTGTTTTCTCCTAGGCTTGGTAATTCAGATGCTGAGAACAACTTCAGGAAGAAAACATGGGAACTAGAGCTCCTGTGTTGCCTGGGAAAGAGCCAGAGGTTTAATTGATTCACAGTTCAGCAGGGCTGGGGAAGCCTCAGGAAACTTACAGTCCTCCCAACATAGTTCTGTGTTTGCCTCTGTCAGGGGCCCCAGGAGTGAATCCACATAGGAAGTATATATCTGAATCCCAAATTCACCTGCAGCACAGACTTGCAATTATACACTCCCTGGAGAGACAGAGCTGCTTCATCCAGAGCTCAGGTCAAGACAGACACATTTCTTATTGTCCCCATGTTAATATTGGAATCTTTTTTCTAATTCAACTTTTAGAGGTTGTCTAAGGTTCCAACTTTATGGAATATTCCACAGCCTTCCAGAGTGAAAGTATCATTCAGTTCCTTGCCTCAGGTTCCTGGTACACCCTAGCCACCTGGGGCACAGGAACAGAAGGTGTACACCCCACCCAAGCCCAGTGCTCGTACACTCACCACTCTATTTCATGACTCCTTTGTGTCCTGGGTCTTTGGATAATTCCCTTGTTCTCTTGCAATCATAATCATCACTAGTGACATCACCATCATGGCTAACATTGATTGAGACTTTGTGTTACATGCATGCTCTGCTCTAACCACTTTCCATGAATGCCTCATTTAACCTGCATAACAACACAATGAGGCAGATGCTGTAATTATTCCCATTTTACAGATGAGGGAATTGTGATTTCCTTTAAAAACCAGACATTTCCCATTGGAAAGAAAAGTCCTAAAGATTTAGCTAATAATCTTATAAGAGGAAGAGGAGAAAGCCAAGGAGGAGAAGGATAAGAAGTTCACAAAGGAAAAGGATTTTCCAAGGTTTACATGGTGAGTTCACATCAAAGTCAGAACCAGCGCCTTCTGTCCTTGCTCTCAGCCCAGTGCCAGGCTTCCCTATTTGGTGTATTCTTTTCATGAAGTTCTACTGATTTCTTACATTGTAGCCCAGATATGATTTGCTGAGGGATATCTGAGAGAAAGTCTATGGTGTCCTTTCCATAAAGCGTACCTTGACTGTTTTTTCAAATCTCTCTCTTGCTACTAATCTTTCTAACTTACCTTGATATTGGGAAGTGTGGTCTTTGGAGCCATGGATGGAGAATTAACTAGGGAAACATAAGGGGTGATGGAATTAATTCATTGTATCTTGATTATGGTGGCAACTATACAGGAATATATGATTGTCAAAATTCATTGACTTGTTCACTTAATGTATGTTCATCTTAATGCTTGTAAATTATACCTTAACGATGTTAACTAAAAAAGTAATTAAACTCCCACACTGAACAAGGAGGGATCTAGAGCACTGAATCTACACAGATTCTCTGAGCTCAGTCTAGGAAGAGAAGTGGGGCTGAACTCTACAGAAGGTGTTGAAATTAGAAATGTACTTTCCAGGAATAAATTAAAAATT
Source organism: Piliocolobus tephrosceles (assembly GCF_002776525.5). Taxonomy (NCBI): domain Eukaryota; kingdom Metazoa; phylum Chordata; class Mammalia; order Primates; family Cercopithecidae; genus Piliocolobus; species Piliocolobus tephrosceles. The sequence goes on from NC_045446.1 coordinate 120,642,625, forward strand.
GAGTTTTTGTCCACCTACAATAATCAGGCACTGTGCCAGGTCCTAGGACTATAAGGAAAACTATCTCAGATATAAGCTTATAATCTAACAGAGAAGACAAAAAGTAGAATGATTAAATTCAGTGAGTAAGTGCTATGTTAGAGGCAGGAGTGGGTTGCAAAGGAGAAACATCAAATACAGATGAATGGCACAAGAGGCTTCCTGCAGGACATTCATATAGAGCCTGAGAAATCAGGAGAACTCCTCCAGGATCACTAGCTGTATTGGTTCATTCTCATGCTGCTAATAAAGACAAACCTGAGGCTGGGTAACTTATAAAGGAAAGAGGTCTAATTGACTCACAGTTCAGCAGGGCTGGGAAAGCCTCAGGAAACTTACAATCATGGAGGAAGGGGAAGCAAACACACCCTTATTCACGTGATGGCAGGAAAGAGAAGTGCCAAGCAAAAGGGGGAAAAGTCCCCTATAAAACCATCAGATCTCATGAGAACAGCATGAGGGTAACCGCCCTCATGATTAAATTACCTCCCACCAGGTCCCTCCCACTACACGTGGAGATTATGGGAACTACCATTCAAGATGAGATTTGGGTGGGGACACAGACAAACCATATCACTAGCCAAAGCAGCAGGGGTGTGTGAGTGTGTGTGTGGGTGTGTGTGTATTCAGTATCTTGAACTAGACCACTGCTCTTCAAGACCAGATCTCTTGACCATGTAGAAGCCAGGATAGCACATTTAGCTGGAAGCTAATTGTGAAGCTGGGAAATTATCCATGTATAGTGATGTTGGGCACAAACTCATGTTCATGTTCAGGTAAGAAGCAGAGCATTTTGGGCCCCTTTCTTTAGGAGTTGCCTAATTTTACTTCATTTGCTATTTCCGCTTATATTGGTTACCAAAGAATTGTCTTTCTTGGCCAGAGACTCAATGCCTTATTCTAAATGTAAGGAAAATCCTTCCTTTTGTTGAAACTTCAGAAACTTTCTAATTACCTGCCTTTATTCAATACCTTGAAAGCAATTGTATGCCTGTCATAATGTTTGCATCCTAACACTCTTTTCTCTTCATTCCACACTTTCTTTTTAAGAGATTCCCCCCTTCTCCCATAATTTTAGTTATCTGTAAGTTCACAACTGTTTATTCTATATCTCTCGCCAAAATCTGTCTTCTTAGCTCCACTTGACCCAGTTGCTTACTGGGTCATTATGATCTTCTAGCTTCTTGATGACCCACTTGTTTATTGGGTTACAATAATGGCAAAGAATTACACTGTGCTTACTGTGTGCCAGGCACAGGTCTCTGCACTTCACATGTATTAATTCGTTTAATCCTTACAGCAACACTTTCCGGAATGTGCTAGTATTGTATAGCATCCTGTTGGATCCCTTCCAGGCACCTCATACTCAATGTGTGCAGAACTGATGTAACCCTCATTCCCCTGAAACCTGCAACTCAACCTTCTGTACTTCACGTTTTATTGATGCCATCTTTTAACCAGGTGCTCAAACATGAAACCTAGAAATTGTTCTTGACCTTTTCCATAGGCAACCAGTAATTTACCACCAAAACTTTTCCCTTCAACTTTTCTTAGGAGAAGTAGCATCATATAGTAGCTACAGGTTTTGTCTCTGGAGTCAGATGGCTTAGATATGCATCCTGTTCTGCCATTTAATAGCTGTGAGTCCTTACAGAAGTTTCTTAAAGTTTCTGAACCCTAGTTTTCTTGTGGTAATTAAACAAGTTAAAACATGTAATATGTTTAGGACAGTACTTGGGACAAAGTAATAAAATATTTCTTTGTCTTTCTCAGTTTCCAGTTGGTGGACAGTATAATACACTAAAAGAACAAAAAGCAACAAGGGTTTTGCTAAAGAACAAAGCAATTGGTGACATACAGACCTGGGATTATGTCAACTTTTTACCACCTACTATATGCATGACTTGGGCAAGTTGGTGAATCCACTGAGCCTGGTTTCTTTATCTGTAAAATAAAGATAATACCACCTACCACAGGGCCATTGCCAGGAATAAATGAGAAACTGTATGTAAATTGCTTAGAACCATGCCAGGCCTATGAGAACAGTATATGTTATTCCTTTTCTCTTCCGATTGCTGCTCTTGAATTCCCTCATCTACTACTAGGAAGGAAATAATTAGCTGCCCTAGAAGCAACTGGGCATGGTGGATGGCACAAAAGAAGGGAGCCACTCAACGCATTGGTCAGTTTTGCTATAGGAACTACAGGATCCAGAGGCATGGGCAGGGATTCTGCCTCTGCCATGCCTAGCTCTCCAGCTTTATAAATCATGGCCTATGTGTTTATTCTTCACTAATGTCCAATACTCGTATTTCTGGAAAAGTATATTCCTCAACCTTACCATCCTCATTACAGCAAGTAGTGGGCTCCTCAATGCTTCGGGCCTTGTTATTTCTTCATTTGATGGTGTGTCCATGGGGCCTTAGGGCATGAGGTCCTAGACAAATGCAAGGCTATCTCTACTCCATCAGATGGAAGGCCAGGAAAGCCAAGGGAGGGGTGGAAATAGGGGGTGGAGGGGTAGATGCCTCACGGATGGACCCCAGTGCAAAATGAAAATGCAGGACCCTGGTTTTAAAAGTATCAAGTATTTCATGATGGCAGTAGCAGACCATTAAACCAAATATAGGGCCCTTCTGAGCTTGAGGCCCTATGCAACTGTGTGTGTCACACAACCATGGCACCTGTCCCTGGTGGGAAAGATGTGGCTCCCTTTCCCACAGTGTCCTGCTTCCTTCTCTCAGATGCTCACAAAGAGCCCAAACCACCCTCAGACATGGCTTTGTCTTCTTTCCTCTCTACTCAACTTGGACATTAGGAGATTACCTTGTGAAGCAGAGTTCCTGACACCACATCTTCCATCCCAGCTTCACCAGGGATCAGCCCACACTTGGAACTCCTGATCTATCAGGGTCTGCTTTTCCAATGAGCTTTACTCCTTCTCTTTAAAAAGAAAACAATATGGTAGTGATGAAGTGTCGATTCTTAAAAGTCAACATATAGTGAGTGCTACTTTAATTCCACATAAACTACTTTTAGCGTAAATTCCCATTTCATCTTTAAAATGATCTCATCATCACAGTAGTAGCTACTGTAATAATTCCATCTTACAGATAGCATACAGATTTGGAGAGATCCAGCATCTTGTCCAAGGTCACACAACGAGCAGGTGGTGGCACTGGGTTTAGAACTCACTCTCCACTCTCAACTCCTGAGTGAGGGAAGAATGCCCAGAGTGTGGAGAGATGCATCATGGGGCGAAACAGAGAGCAGCAGCAACAGACAAATAGGAGGAAGAAATAAACCATCTCTCTAATAGAAATATTAAACACTATCAAGATACCATTTTTTCCCAAGTGACTATTGTTTTAAGGCAATTCCTAACAAAATACCAATAATTTTGTTTGGTTTTGTTGGAATGGCTTTCTGGGAGAATAATACTGATTTTTAGCTACAGACAAGAAAACTGTAAAATAGAAAAATTATACAGGATAGGAGGCATAGCCCTGGCCATTTTGAAACATTCCACAAAGCTGCAATAATATAAATGGTAAGTTTTAGGCATAAGAGTTGATGGATTGATGTGTATAACAAAATAGATTGCCCTGAAACACTCTTATACAATATAGGAATTTTGTGTGTGAATATGACAATTTGGGAAATCAGTTAGGGAAGAAGGGGATAGTCAAAATTGTTGTAGGAATCACTGATTAACTATTAGTGAAAAATCTATATAGATCCCAACCCTTGGATTATAGAGAAGAAAGTAAAAAAGCAAAGTCATTAACATTAGAAGTATTGAGTTAGATAGGAGGAATAAGTTCTGGTGTTCTATTTCACAACAAAGCTGAGTATACTTCATAATAATGTGTTGTACATTTCAAAATAGCCAAAGAGAGTATGTAAAATACTCTCTTCACAAAGAGATGATAAACATTTTAGGTGATTGATATGTTAATTACTTTGATTTGATCACTCCCGAATGTATACATGTATCATAATACCACTTTGCATCCCACAAATACATACAGTGTTTTTCAATTAAATGTTTTTAAAAATGTAGAAGTAAATACAAATAAATATACATCAGGATTTTGGAAGGAGAAAGTCTGTGTATGCCCAAAGCAATGACATAAATAATGGATGAAAGACTGATGAATTTGGCTGCATTAAGATCAAATCTCTCTGAATGTCAAACATCATAAAATTTAAAAACAGTATGTCAGCCAGATGGCAGAACAGGAGTTCCCAGCTCTTGTCTCCTCACAGAAACACTGCTTGGAATAATGCACACACAAAAATACTTTCACAGGAGTCAAAGAATCCAGATGAGAGGCCACAGCACCTTGGTGGAGCAGGGAAATAAGAAAACTGCATTGAAGAGAGTAAGAAGGAGTTTCACGTTACTCATGTCACCACCCCCCAAAGGCCACTCGGCCTAGTGTGAAGAAAGATAGGCTTGCATGAGGGGAAGAGAGCGAAGTGAGTAGCCTACTTTGCTGCAGACCCAACAACAGATAGATCAGCTCCAGTGAACCCCAATTCCAGGCCAGACCTACAGCCCCAGTCTCCAGGCCTGCCTCAGTGGCCCCAGGCTCCAGACCCACGTCCATACCAAGCCAGCCCCCACAACTCCAGCCTCTAGGGTTGCATCCACAGAACTGGGCTTTAGACCCACTTCAGCACCCAACCAGCTCTAGTGACTCCAGACTCCAGGTTGGCTCATGTGGTTCCAGGCTCTAGGCCAGCCGTTACAATCCCTGGTTCCAAGCTGGTCTATATTGACTTAGGACCCCTGAGGACTCAAAGCCTAAGATACTCAAGCACCGGGCTGGTTCCCACAGAACCTGGCTCTAGGTTCATCTCCGTAGACCCAGTCTCCAGGCCCATACCAGGGGACCCCAGTGCCAGACCAGCTCTTGTGGATTCAGAATGGAGTCACACATGTGGACCCAAGCCCCAGGCTCATCCATGGGGACCAAGGCTCTAGTCTTTGCCCTCACAGACCCAGGCACTGGGTTGAATCCTATAGACCCAAGTTCTAGGCTCATTCATCTGCTAACCCAGACACAGGCCCCTCCAGCAAGAGGACTTCAATAGCAAGCCTCACTATGAACCTCATTAGATGGCCCCACCCAAAATCTCTGTAGAAGCTGATTGGTGAAGGACTTTACATAACAAGGCAATATGTAAAAACCGGAAAATATGCCTCATTTTTAAAATGCAGACACCAGTGCAAAGCCACAAGGATCACAAATAATCAGAAAATGTGACATGACCAAAGAAACAAAATGAAACACTAGTAGCTGACCATAGAAAAATGGAGCATTTGTCTTCTGACAAAGCATTTAAAATAATCATCTTAAAGAAGTACAGTGAGCTACAAAGAACACAAAAAGATAATTAAAAATCAGGAAAATAACACATGAACAAATTAAGAAGTTCAACAAAAAGAAATCATTTTAAAAAACGGAAATCTGGAGATGAAGAACATAATGACTGAACTGAAAAGTTCCATAGAGAACTTCAACAACGTATTTGATAAAGAAGAAAAGAGAATCAGTGAGCTCAAAGACAGGTCATTTGAAATTACCCAGTCAGAAGAATAAAGAGAAAAAAAGATTGAAAAACAGTGACAAAAGCCTCTAAGACTTACAGGACACAATCAAGGAACCAATACACACATTATAGGAGTTTAAGAAGGATCAGAGAAAGAGAATGGGGCAGAAAGGTCATTTAAAGATGTAATGACAAAACCTTCCAACATCTGGAGAAGGAAATGAACATCCAAATCCATGATTCCAAAACAACCCCAGAGAGATTAAACAGAAAGAGATTGTCATGAAGCACATTATAGTTAAATTTGAAAAAGTCAAAAACCTAGAAAATGTTGGAAGCAGCGAGAGAAAAGTGACTTGTATTCAAGGGAAAATTCCCCATAAGACTATCAGCAGATTTCTCAGCAGAAATCTTGCAGGTAAGGTGAGAAGGGATGATATACTCAAAGTGCTAAAAGGAAAAAAAAAAAAAAAACTGTCAAGCAAAAATACTTTACTCAGCAAAGCTGTCCTATGCAAATGTAAAAAACTAAAGACTCACCCAGGCAAATGAAAGCTGAGGGCATTCAACACCACCAGATTTGCCTTTCAAGAAATACTCAAATGAGTTCTTCAAGTTGAAATGAAAGGATACCAACAATATGAATGAATAAAACTCATTATGAAGGTAAGATTCAGAATACTACAATACTGTAATGATGGTGTATAAATTACCTGTAACTCTGCTATATAAGTTAAAAGATAAAATCATTAAAAATAACCATAGTTACAATAATTTGTCAATAAATACACAATATAAAAAAGGCATAAATTGTCACATCAATAACATATAATGTGGGAAGAAGAAAAGTTAAAGTGTAGAATTTATGTATGCAGTTTAAGTTAGGTTGTTTTCAGATTAAAATAGACTTATAACTGTAAGATATTTTATAGAAGCCTCATGATAATCACAAAGAAAATACCTGTGTGAGATACACAAAAGAGAAAGTAATTAAAGCATACTATTACTACAAAAAATCAAATCACAGAGGAAGACAGAAAGAGAGGAAGAAATGAAAACAATGCTGTCAGAAAACAATTAACCAAATAGCCAGAACAGGTCCTTATCTATCAATAGTTACTGTAAATATAAATGGATTAAAATCTCTAATCAAAAGACATATAAGACTGAATGGATTATAAAAGAAGATCCAACTGCATACTGCCTTTAAGAGACTCATATTAGCTTTAAGGACAGATATAGGCAGAGAGTGAAGGAATTGAAGAAGATAATCCATGCAAATGGTAGCCAAACAAGAATAGGAATGGCTATACTTATACTGGAAAAAATAGAACTTTAAATCAAAAATTGTCAGAAAAGGCAAAAAAAAGGCCATTATATAATGATAAAGGTATCAATTCATGAAGAAGATATAACAATTTTAAATATGGACGTGCCCAGTATTGAAGCAACTAGATACATAAACATTAACAAAACAAAAAGGAGAAATAGACAGCAATGCCATAATAGTAAGAGACTCAAATACCTCATTTACAATAATGTATAGATCACTCAGACAGAAAAATCAATAAGAAAACAGTGGATTTGAGCAACATAATACATTAAAGGGATCCTAACCTAAAAAATATAAGGAACATTCCGTCCAACAGCAGCAAAATACATGTTATTTTCAAGTGCACATATAACATTCTTCAGGATCAATCATACACTAGGCCTTCAATCAAGTCTTAAGCAACTTAAGATTTAAATTTTATCAACTATCTTTTGTAACCATAATGGTATGAAACTAGAAATCAATAACAGGAGGAAAATTGGAAAATTTACAAATATGTAGAAATTAAACAACCCACTGCTGAACAATTAATGTGTAAAGGAAGAAATAAAAGGGGAATTTTTTAAAAATCTTAAAATGAACAAGCATGAAAACACAGCATACCAAAACACATAACATGCAGCAAAAGAAATCTTTTTTATTTTACCTTATTTTATTTTATTTTATTTTTTTGAGATGGAGTCTTGCTCTGTCGCCCGGGCTGGAGTGCAGTGGCCGGATCTCAGCTCACCGCAAGCTACGCCTCCCGGGTTTATGCCATTCTCCTGCCTCAGCCTCCCGAGTAGCTGGGACTACAGACGCCCGCCACCTCACCTGGCTAGTTTTTTGTATTTTTTAGTGGAGACGGGGTTTCACCATGTTAGCCAGGATGGTCTCGATCTCCTGACCTCGTGATCCACCCGTCTCAGCCTCCCAAAGTGCTGGGATTACAGGCTTGAGCCCCCGCACCCAGCTCCTTTACTTTATTTTTAACAGACATAATAATTGTATATATTTGTGAGGTACAATGTGATGTTGTGATATATGTACACATTGTGAGATGATTGAATCAAGCTAATTAACATATTTTAACCTCACTACTTATCACTTCTTTGTGATTATAACTTTTAAATTTTACTTTTTAATAGCTTTGAAATACACAATACATTATTATTAACTATAGTCACCATGCTATGTAATAGATCACTAAAACATAGTCTTTCTGTCTAAGTGAAGTATTCTTCCTGTTGAACTAAAACTTTGAATACTTTGGCCAACATCTCCCCTTACCCCCCCCCCCCCCCCCCCCCCCCCCCCCCCACTACCATTCTTCTCTTTTCACGTTCAACTTTTTAAGATTCCACATGCAGTAAGATCATGCAGTATTTGTCTTTCTGTGCCTGGCTTATTTAACTTAGCATAATGTCCTTCAGGTTCATTCATATTGTTATGAATGAAGAATTTCCCTTTTGTAAAGGCTGAATAGTATTTCATTGTGCGTATATGTCACATTTTCTTTATTCATTCATCCATTGATGGACACTTCGTTGCTTCCATATCTTGATTACTATAAATAATTCTGCAAAGAACATGAGATTGCAGGTATCTCTTCAATATACTAATTTAAATTCCTGTGGATATATTCCCAGAAGTGGAATTGCTGGATTATATTGTAATTTTATTTTTAGTTTTGAAAGGGACCTCAATATTGTTTTTTATAATGGTTATACTAATTAACATTCCCACTGACAGTGTTCAAGTGTTCTCTTTTCTATGCATTCTTTCCAGCACTGTTTATCTTTTATTTTTTTAATAAGTCATTCTAACAAGTCTGAGCAGGTGCTTTTGACAAAACTCAATATCTCTTCATTAGAAAAACCTCTCAATAAATTAGGTACAGAAAGAATGTACTTCAACATAACAAAGGTCCTAGGTGACAAGTCCACAGCTAACATCATACTGAATGGTGAAAAGCTGAAAACTTTTCCTCCAGTATCAAGAAGAAGACAGGATGCCCACTGCCACCACTTCTACTCAATGTACTATTGAAAGTTTTAGAGCAATTAGGCAAGAAAAATAAATAAAAAGCATCCAAATTAAAAAAGAAGTAAAATTGCCTCTCTTAGTATTGAAGGGATCTTATACAGAGGAAACTCTAAAGACTGACTGTACCAAAAAACTGGTAAGACTCATGTTTGAATTCACTGACATTATAGGCCACAAAGTCAACATACAAAAATTAGTGAGAACTAACAATAAGCTATCTGAAAAATAAATTAATTAAGAAAACAATCAATGTGGGTAAAAATTTTCAGCAATATAACAAACCATTAATACCCTTAATATATAAAGAACTTCCTAAATAAATAAGAAAAACATGAATTCTTCAATAGTAAAATAAACTGAAAATATGAAGAGCTAGTTAAAATTTATGAATGTTTGAGAAACATCAACTTCTAATCACTTTTTATCAAATAATTTAAATTAATATAAAATTTAGATGGACCTGTGTTTGTCTCATGAATTGGTAAAAGTTAGAAAAATATTGACTTCATTTTGGCAGTAAGCATTCCTAAACATTAACATTAGAGATGTAAGACAAAAAGCAGTTTGGCTGCATGAAACAAATGTATTAAAATATACCTGTGTTCCCATTAATAGCATTATCTCCTAGGGTGATTAAAAAATAACTGAGAAAAATATTTTTATAAAAGACTGTTTTATTGTAGTGTTTTAAGAAATAGAAAAACAGTGGAAGCAACCTAAATACCCAATAGAATGATTACACACAGTCAGTATAACACAAATCATGAAATAACTGAAATTTACACATCTCATTTATTCATGAAAAATATATTGAGGGCCTTCCATATGTTTTTATGGGCATAAACCCTGAAATACCAACGAACCAAACAACAAAAGTCTTTGCTCTTCAGAAGCTTACATTTTTTGCGGGGATAAAATGGGTAAGAAGCATAATGTAACCCATATTTTTAGCAAATGTTGAAAGATGATAAATGCTGAGAAGAAAACTATGTCTGAGAAGAAAACTATGCCTCGGTAGGTGATGGGGCATAGCAGGGAATGAGGAGGTGGCGTTGCAATTTTAAAGTGAATTGTAACTGTCCTCACTTGGAAGGTGTCCTTTGAACAAATGCATGAAAGCAACAATGGAGCAAGTTTTATGGGGAGAGAAGAAAACATTCTATATGGAGGGGGAAAAGGTGCAAAGTTCTCTTTGCGGAGATGAGCATTGCTGGTGTGTTCAAGAACAGGAAGGAGCTCAATGTGGCTGGAGCAGAATGAGCAGCAGGGAAGGACAGGATGGTAAGAGTAAGGTGGGGAGGGGGGAAGAGAGGTAACTACCTAAGTGTGGGGTTGTGGAGGCCACTCTAGAAACTTCTGCTTTTACTCTAGGTAAATGGAAATCTATTGGCAGCTTCTGAGCAGAGGAATGACATGAAATGACTCATGTTTTAAACAGATCCCTGTGGTTGCACTGATGTTTGTAGGCTCTAGGAGGCAAGAGTGGAAGCAGGGAGACTTGTTGGGAGGCTATTTTGCAATAACACAAGAAATAAATGATGGTGGAAGCAGTAGAGGTGACAAGACAGGATTAGTTTGAATGTAAAGGCAACAAGATTTCCTAATGGATTGGTTGTCAGATGTAAAAATAAGGTAGGAGTCAAAGTTAACCTAAAATTTTATGGCCTTGGCACTTGGAGAGATGGAGTTGGATAACCGAGATGAGGATAACCTTGGTTAGGGAAGACCAGCAGTCATTTTTGGACATGTTAACTTCAAGATGTCTGCTAGCTTTGTTGACTAGACAGTTGCAGCTTAGGGCAGGTGTCTTGCACAGGATTGACCCACTTGAGAGTTATCAGTATATAAATGGTGTTTAAAGCCATAAACCTTGAATAAGATCCTAAAATGGAGTGAATATAGATACAAAAGAGAGTTCGCCCAAGGTGTGAGCCTTAGGCACTCCAGCACTGACAGGAAGGAGGGAAGAGGAGAAATCTGCAAAGTGGTCGAGAGGAAAGAGTCCTCGTGATGGAAGGAAAAAATAATACAAAACAGGAGAGTGTGGTATCCTGGAGGCTAAAGGAAGAGACTATACTGTAACAAGGAATTGCTTAGCAGTGCAGAATGCTGCTGTGTGATTACTGAGAACTGCACACTGGATTAGCAATTCCGAGGCCATTTTGACCTTGACAAGAACAATGTGAGTGCATTGGTGGGGTCAAAGAGGGGGTGGAGCAGAAAGCCATGAGAGACAGAACGACTGAACAAACCCATTCACTGCTATCAGATACCAGATTCTTTCACCAACTCAGGACAACTCTCAACCCTTTCTATATCCTCTATATTCTGCTTTCCCTAGATTACTTTTGTCAGCATACAAATATTCTCTTATCTATTTTTCAAATTTCTCTTATCTATTTTTCAAAACTACTTAATGACATGGAAAAATATCTGTGATATCTAGTATGCAGTGCATAACACCAAGAATATTTAAGGTGATGCCACCGTCCCCACCAACAAAAGCCTCAGCAGGCAGTCCATGCTCCTCATGGCTGAAGAGAGGAGGGCCGGGGAGGAAAGGGTTGCTCTCCCAGAGTCTTCCCTGGCTCTGGTTTTTCTCCAGCTCTGTACTGGAATCTTATTATTGGTTTTGATTCTGGTAGTTATTTTATTTCTGTCGTGATATCTACTCAAACATGAGAGTCAGTCCCTTGCCGTTAATTCACTAATGGAGTAGTTTTCAAAATGTGATACCCAAACCAGCACCATTAACAGCAACTGAGAAGCTGTGAAAAATGCAAACTCTCTGGTTCCACCCAAGACTCAGTGAATCAGAAACTTTTCTGCTGGGACACAGAGTCTGTGGTTTGCAAGCCTTCAGAGTCATTCTGATTCACTACTCCAAACCCTCCACAAATCCAAGGCTGTGCTAGGTAGGAAATGTTTTCATAGAGGCATTTGTGAGTTACCTAGAAGGACCACACCTCATGCCACCCTGCAAACAACTAAAACATGATGGATGGACATTCCTCCTTGTAGAAATGCCTTTTCCCTGCCCCTGTCCCCACCAAGGAGTACTTCTGGCTGCTGATCTGGTTCCCTTCTCTCCAAGGCCTCTTTTTTTCCCCGTCTCTCTCCTTATTCTCTCAAAAATAGAAGGAATGTTTCCAATTGTCTTTGGAAGAACAATTTAGTTGCACATAACCTTTGTTGTCTTTTCTCTTTCCAATGCTTATGCCGTCAAAAACATCCTCCAGATAAAGACAAACAGTTCTTAAGAGGAGGAGTGCTGCTGTTAGCTGTCAGAACTACCTTCTCACATACTTCTGTGTGTATATTTATAGATCTAAATATGTGTGTATGTGTATAAATACACTAGAGACAAATAGAAATCATCATATGTATACACATATGTATCAATAAAATGAAATGTGAGCAGTTACCCATAACTAGTGGGATAATAAATGGCTTAGGTTTTCTCCCCCTTCTTTTCCTACTTATTTGCATTTTCCAAATTTCCTGCAGTAGATACATTTAACTCATAGAGACAAGTGATTTTTTTTTTTTTTTTAAGACAGGATCTCACTCTGTCAGTCAGGCTGGAGTGCATTGGCATGATCTCAGCTCAAGTGATCCTCCCACTTCAGCCTCCCAAGTAGCTGGGACTACAGATGCATGCCACCACACCAGCCTAATTTTTGTATTTTTTGTAGAGACGGGGTTTTCCTATGTTGCCCAGTACGTCTCAAACTCCTGAGTTCAAACAGTCTGCCCGCCTCAGGCTCCCAAATTGCTGGGAGCCATGGTGCCCAGCCAAGACAAGTGAAAACCAAGAAAGAAAGAAAGGAAGAAAGCCGGGCAGGGAGGGATAAAGAAAGAAAAAAGAGAAGGAAGGAAGGAAGAAAATCAGGAAGGAAAGGAGGAAGGAAGAAAAAGAATGAAACAGAAGGAAGGAAGAAGTAGAGAAAAGAAAAGAGCAGAAAACTAGCAGCAGAGAGGGAGCCCCGGTTGGTCAGGGGTGGAGGTTGCAGGCCTGCTCATGGTGGTGTATATGTCCCCAGTATTGCATCTCACCCTCTGCTGCGGCCAGGTGTCTCCACGGAACAACATAAGGCTAGGAATTTAGTCTCTCATTGTAGGGAAAACAAGGATGTCATGCTATATACCGGGTGTGTAGTGATAAAGAAATGCAAATTTTTAGAGCAACAAAACAGAAAAATGGTTAAGTACATGTTCTAAATATAAACTACACAATGCCATAATACAAGTAAAAGAAAGGGAAGGAAAACATAACAATCTGGTGAGGTACAAAAGGGTCTTGTTGTCCCTTAGCTGTGATGAAGTTCTGTTTCCAACCATTTCCTTTTTGTCCTCTTCCTATCTACATGGTCCAGCCTAGTCTGTCTCAACTTATCCTCAGCTAGTAAATGAAGTCTAGATGTTAAATGCCTCATTAACACTTCTTGCCACCAGGTGCAATTGTGTCCCAAGTGATTTTCTTAACTTCTCTGGGCCCAATTCTTTCTTTTCTATTTATTTGGAGAACTAGTATCTGAAAAACCTTTCCTCTCTTCCTTTCAGTATGTTTTCCTTTCCTGTTTATCTCCACAAAGTATATGTTTATGCTACAAGTAGGCAATCATATCATTTTTCCCTCTGTATTTCCAAGTCTTACTCAGGCTACCTCCTCTTATTTTGGAGTCAAGTTCAATATGCTGTGTTGTTAGCAGTGGCAAATCTGTACAGGTCTGCAGCAACCTTAATTTTTGCTTCCTCAGAAGAAAGACTTAGACTGAGAGGCATAAGGCAGAAGGAGAGACCGATGAAAGTTTTAAAGCAGGAGTGAAAGTTCATTAAAAAGTTTTAGAACAGGAATAAAAGGAAGTAAAGTACACTTAGAAGAAGGCCAAGTGGGTGACTTGAGAGGTTTTAGTGCACAGTTTGACCTTTGACTTGGACTTTGTTACGTTGGCATTCTGCATGTGCAGTGTCCTGCCAGCACTTGGGAGGGGCTGCATGTGCAGTGTTTACGGAAGTTGTGCACATGCTCACTTGAGGCGTTCTTCCCTTACTAGTCGAGTATTTCTAGAGGAAGGTCATGTACCAGTTAAAATCTGCCGTTCTGCCTCATAGGGCACATGCTTGAGCCCACTCACCCAGCTTCTGATATCTTACCTAGAAGCTGCTGACCACCAGCTTCAGATTTGTTTTTCCAAAAGTTCCCTCATTTCTTTTTGTAATCTGTTCTTCCTGTCAGCCTCCTTTCTTCCTCCTTCTATCCCCTCCCCCAAATTCAAGCAATCACTGATCTCCTTTCTGTCACCATACATTCATTTGCATTTTCTAGAGTTTCATATATTTGGAATCACACATGATGTACTCACTTTTGTCTGGCTTCCTTCACTCAGTGTAATCATTTAGAGATTTATCCATGTTGTTGCATGTATTAGTAGTTCATTTTTATCGCTGAAAAGTATTCCACAGTATGCATAAATCTTGTGTTTATGCATTCACTGATTGATGTACATTTGGGTTGTTTCCAGTCCTTGGTTAGTAAAAATAAAGCTCCAATGAGCATTCATAAACCAGTCTTTGCATGGTGTCTTAGTCCTTTCAAGCTACTGTAACAAAACATTACAAGAGCAGCTTATAAACCACAGAAGTTGTTCTCACAGTTCCAAAGTCTGAGAAGTCCAAGATCAAGACGCCAGCCAATTCAGTTCTGGTGAGGACCCACTTTCTGGTTCATGGATGGCACTTTCTAGCTATGTCTTTACATGGTGGAAGGGGAAAAACAAGTGCCCTTGGGCCTTTTTTATAAGAGCACTAATCCCATTCATGAGAGCTCTGCCCTCATGACCTAATCACCTCCCAAAAGACCCCACCTTCTAATACCATCACCTTGACAGTTAGAATTGCTTTCAACATGAATCTTGGAGGGATACAAATATTCAGACCATAGCCTATGCTCATATGGTTTTACTTCTTTTGAGTTACTACCTAGAAGTGGAATAGCTGAATCATATAGTAGGTGTATATTTAGCTTTTAAGAAATTCCCTGTTTTTCAAAATGGTTGTACCATTTTTCATTCCCACCAGCAGTATATGAGAGTTTAATTTCCTCCACATCATTTCCAACTTTGGAATTTTCATCGCAGCAGTTCTAATTCTGATAGTGTTATCTCATTGTGGTTTTAATTTGCATTTCCCTGATGACTAATAATGTTCAGCGCCTCTTTGTGTGCTTGCTTTCTGACCATGTGTCTTTTTTGGTGAAGTGCCTGTTCAAATATTTTCATTGCTTTTCTTTTCTCCATTGACTTGCTGTATCATCTTTATCAAAAATCAGTTGTCTTTGTCAGCATGGATCCATTTCTGGACTCTGTTTTGCTTCACTGACCTATTTTTCTGTATTTATGCTAATACTATACTGTTGATTACTAAAGCTTTTTTGTTGTTGTTGCTGTTGTTTTTTGATATGGAGTCTCATTATGTCACCTAGTCTGCAGTGCAGTGGCACAATCATAGCTCACTGCAACCTTTACCTCCTGGGCTTAAGCAATCCTCCTGCCTCAGCCTCCTAAGTAGTTGGGACTACAGGCACATACCACTACACACAGCTAATTTAAAATTGTTTTCTAGGGATGAGGTTTTCTTATGTTTCCCACGCTGGTCTTGAACTCCTGGGTTCAAGCAATCCTCCAGTCTCATCCTCCCAAAGTGCTGTGACTACAAGTGTGAGCCACCTTAATCAACTTGATTACTATAGCTTTAAACCAAGTCTTCAAGTCAGATAGTGGTAGGCCTCCAACTTGTTCTTTTTCAAAATTGTTTTGACTTTTCTGTATCTTTTGCACTTCCATATAGATTTTTTTTAATTAGCTTGCCAATTTCTACTAAAAAATTTCCTGGTATTTGGATTGAAATTATGTTGAATTTATATATTAATATGGAGAAAATGACATTTTAATAATACTGAGTCTCATGACTGATTAGCTCAGTATATGTCTCTATTTATGTAGGTTTTCTTTAATGTCTTTCACTGCAATTTTGTAGTCTTCAACGTACAGATCTTGGATATCCCTTGTCAAATTTACCTCTAAGTATTTAAATTTTTAATGACCTTTTTGAATGACATTTTAAACATTTCAATTTCACATTGTTCATTGCTAGTATATAAAAATACAACAGATTTTTGCATAGAATTTCTTGTCTTGTAACAATGCTACACTTGTTAGTTCTAGTAGTTTTTATAGATTTCATCAGATATTCTATATGACAATCAAGTAATCTACAAATGACAGTTTTACTTCTTCCTTTCCAGCATGAATGCCTTTTATTTCTTCTTCTTGCCTTATTGTATTAGCTAGATTCTCCAGTACAATGTTGAATAGAAGTCATGTGAATGGACATTCTTCTCTTGTTCCTGATTTCACAGGGAAAGCATTCAGTCTTTTATCTTTAGATATGCTGATAGCTGTAGGTTTTTTATACCTGTTCTTTATGAGTTTGAGAAAGTTCTCTTAATTTGCTGAGAGGTTTATAAAAATCAGGAACAGATACAACAGTTTGTCAAATGCTTTTGTCTGTATTAAGATAATCATATGCTTTTCTTATTTTAGTTTGTTAATATGATGAATTACATTGATTGATTATTTTTAATGTTAAACTAGCCTTGTATTCCTGGGATAGATTACATGGTCCTGATGTATACTTTTTATAGAATTTTGGATTCAATTTACTAACACTATGTTTTTTAGAATTTTTGCATCTCTATGGGAAATAATGGTCTATAGTTTTAGTTTTTTGTAATGTCTTTTTCCAGTTTTGTTTTTAAGGCAGTGCTGACCTTATAGAAAGAATTGGAAATTATTCTTTCCTCTTCAATTTTCTTGAAAGAGTTTATGTACAGTTGATATTATTTCTTCCTTCACTGTTTGGTAGCATTTACCAATGAAGCCAGCTGAGCTTATAAGTGTCTTTTTGGAAGGGCTTTTATCTACAAATTCAATTTGTTTTGGATCTTGCTCTTAATATCTATCTGGTGAGATCAGAACAGTGTTTACTATCTGGCCCCATCATGACACAAGATACTCATGAATACCCAACTCAGCGTCTCATGAATTACTGGGTTCCTCAAGCTTTCCATTCTGTCTGGTAGGAACAGGCAGTATCCCTGGCCCCGTGTGAGTGCTGGGCACTGTTCCTTCCAATCCTCTGGGAAGGTTCTTTGCCCGGCCTTTGGGAAGTTTTATTGCACACACGCCCTGATCAGTACTCTGCTGGATGCTCAAGGGGACCCTCTTCAGATCTCAGCTCTCTGTGCAGGTTTCTCCTCCCCTGATATTCTATTCTGAGCACTCTAATGTTCCTGATATTCCAGGGCTTTCAGTTGCTCAATTCTGGGAGTCCTCTGGCCTCCACCTGATTACCTCTCCCTGCACCATGCCTGGAAATGCTCTCCAGGAAGTCAGCTGGGATGAATACTGTGTTCAACTCGTTTTCCATCTCTCAAAAGTAATTATGTTTCATTGCCTGATATCAGTGTCTTGAAAACCACTGCTTCTAGGGTTTTTGTTTTTAGATAGGGCATCCCTTTGTCCACAGCTCACAGCAGCCTCAACTTTCCAGGTTCAGGTGATCTTCCCAGCTCAGCCTCCCGAGTAGCTGGAACTACAGGCAGGTGCCACCACACCCGGCTAATTTTTGTATTTTTAGTAGAGATGAGGTTTTGCCATGTCACTCAGGCTGGTTTCAAACTCCTGGACTCCAGCTCTCTGCCTGTCCCACCCTCTTGAAGTGTTGGGATTACAGGTGTAAGCCACCATACCCAGTGCTTCCAGTGTTTTGTCTCTTTTGTTGTTCCTAATCTTGTTGTTGTTTCCAGTGGGAAGGTAATCAGGTCCCTTTTACTCCCTCATAGTCAGAAACAGAAGTCCACCCTTTGTTCTTGAATATATGAGAAATTGTGCATAAATCCTCCTTGAGAGACAACTGTTTGTCTTTGTTAGCTCCATAATGTCAGAGAGAACATTCAAAGAGATGGGTGAAGATAGTGCTTCTAAAAATGCATAGCTGTGAGAGCTGGAATAAAATATGCAAGGTCATGAGGAGGTGCTTGTAACAGGAGCAGGAGACCCCACAGCCTTGCAGGCTTAATGTGGTAGAGGGAGCAATGCTTCAGAAGGGCCAAGTCAGAGAAATATTGACTTTCTGGATGGTCCTCTGGGTGTTGTAGGAACTTGACAGCAAGCTGTTTCATGCCTGTGATTCCAAGCTAAACGTGCTACGTATTTGCTAAGTGTGGAGGCATTTATGAAGGCCAACGGGACCCCACTTATTTTAAGCGTCCTGTTGTGCTCCATCAGTAGTAATGGGAGTTGAGCAGCCAAATCATCATGCATTACCTCCGCTGGGAAATTCACTCTCCAGGATCTAAGTGGAAAAGTAACAACAGCTTCAACTTTAGGTGAAACTCACAAGGGAGCAAGTTGGAGATGATTGGCAATTACTTTGGTCTGACTGTGCCCAGATGGTGGACTTCCTTTGTTGCAAGGTGTCATTCTCACACTGATGTTAATGCTCACTATGTGTATATTTGCTGTAGTCTGCCTTAAGATTCTTTGTGGGAGGAAATATCGGCCCACCACGCTGGAGGTTCAGGGGGTGCTTCCTTAGAGCAAAGAAAAGATAATCCAAAAAAGGAGATGGTCAACACAGGCTACAGATACTACTGTTTTGCTTGATACCTCTTTTAGAAAGCAATTGAAAAATTAACAATAATTGCACACGTACATTGTGCCAGGTAGTGTGCTAGGTGCTTGACATAAGGTACTGTGTTTAACTCTTATAACAAGAATATATGACAAAATGATCTCAAATTTATGAGAAGCAAATGGAGACTCAGAAAAACCGTATGCCTTGATAGATACAGTGTGTTTACCTTCAAATTCCAGAATCTGTGATTATATTGCCTAAAAAATCTTCACCTTTGGACAGGGCTATAATTAGTTTATTCTGTGAGGTTGCAATGGAAAACAAAGCTCTTGGGCTCTGGAATGCAACACACATAGTTTAGAAGACTGGTTCAACCTGGAAAAGTCATCCATTTATCCATTCAAAAGATACATATTGTAGGTGATGAAAGTGGGGGGGGGGGTGGGGGAGAATAGATCCGATGAGGTTCTTACTCCAATAAAACTGCAGCCTAGTAATGGTGGCAACGTTGAGATTCAAAACCAGCTTTGCCCAGCACCTAGACTTGAACTCTTTCCATGACATCATTCTGCCTTCGTGATAAAATTTAGCATTATACTGACTTCCATTAGGCTAATGGACTATTTCGGCTCCAGAGGCAGCATATTACAGTGGTTAAAACTTCCGACTGTGAAACAGGCTGCATAAGTTCTCATTCTGTCTCCACCACTTACTACCTGTAAGATCTTGGGTAAATTACCTAGCCTCTTTGCCTCAATTGTTTCATTGATCAAATAAAGGTAATGATAAGGACTTACTAGACAGGGATTTTCTGAGAGCTAAATGACTAGAGAACTTAGATGAATGTTTGATCCATCATAAATACCAAACTATTATTATTATCATCCTTGCCTTCCTTGCTTATACCTGGAAATACTTTCTTATCTAGAGTTAATGGGGATTGTTTTACTTTCCTATGAAAAATTATTGCACATTAAATCAATGATTTTAGAACTAGAAAGAGCAATAGAAAAAATATTTTTAAATACTTAATATTGTCTCTAAAAAAGAAAAAAACAAAAACCTCCTGCCAAATTAGGATAAGTGACCCCAGGAAACCAGGGTAACTCAGCTAATTAGTAGCAGTGTTATTACTGGAACCCAGGAGACAGCAAGATTTCTCTTTCCTTTATGTTACAGTGCTACCCTATTCCGCTCCAATTTTATCTTAGCACAATTGCTTTGGTGTCAAGAAGATATGTGATAAATTCCTGGTTCCTCTAGCTGCTGGCTGGAGGGTCTATGCAAGTTACTAAACCATTCAGAGTCTCAGTTTTTTCATCTGTAACATGAGGATAACAGTGCCTCCTTCATTAGGTTTTTGTGATCATAAAATGAGATAATGCTTATACTAGATTAAGCACATTGGCTGACATCATAAGAGCTTTATAAATATTAAATATGCATGCTGACTGACAGCACTGGCTTTGGAGTCAAATATGAGTAGATTTGAGCTCCACCTCCATCTACCAGACTTGTGTGAATTTGGTCAAGTTACTTAACTTCCCTAATCCTCACCTTCATCTCATGATCTGTACATTAAGGATTGTATGGCTAATATCTTAGGGTTTTTGTGAGGATTAAAGAAAATAATGCGGGCCAGGAGCAGTGGCTCATGCCTCTAATCCCAGCACTTTCAGAAGTCAAGGTGGGAGGATCATCTGAGGTCGGGAGTTCGAGACCAGCCTGACCAAAATGGAGAAACCCTGTCTCTACTAAAAATACAAAAAAAGTAGCTGGGCGTATGGGTGCCTGTAATTCCAGCTCCTTGGGAGACTGAGGCAGGAGAATTGCTTGAACCCAGGAGGCAGAGATTGTGGTGAGCCAAGATTGCGCCATTGCACTCCAGCTGGGGCAACAAGAGTAAAACTCTGTCTCAAAAGAAAAAAAAAAAATGAAAATAATGCTTGTAAAGCAAAAAACACAATGCTTGGCATACAGTCAGTATCCAACAAATAATAACACATGCAAGTATCATTATAATTACTGTCATTATTATTCTTTTATTCATCTGGTCTCTATCAAAACCACTATGTGATTAAATAATGTTCTCCAAAGTTCCAGACCTGCAAACCATCTCGCTACACTTAAATAGGGGACTATCCTGCATCTCCAGTCAGTCATTTTTCCCCAGACCACAATCAGTAAGAGTGAACTATTTGGCTTGCAAAATGGCAGCCTTCCTGTTGCCTGACTGCCAAAAGGAAACTTTTGGTGAGACTGCTTTCGTATGAAGTCGTAACCATAGAACCAGTTTTTCAGGGAGTTCTTCAAGCACGTAAAAAATTGAACACTTGTTTTAATTCAGAAACACGCAGAACTCAAGATCTTTGCTAGTCTCTACAGAGGGTGAAGGAGGAAGATGAAGGTTAATCTGCTGACGAGGGTAAGTACACTGTTAGGGCTTCATTTTCTGTTTTCTGGTAGATCCTATTGATGAAGAGGACCACAGTGACAATCACAGTGGAACACTTGGCTCATCTGGAGTAGCTTTAACACCCTTGGTGTGAGCTGGGCAATTATTTTGAAACTTCACATGACCATGAATTTTTTATTTGGTTCAAAGAACTTACATTGGCCTTTAGGCCTTCTTAGCAGATACAGTCAATATCTTTACAAATCTCTTTCACTGCTTACACTTACAAGCAGTGTCCTTGCTTGTAATTTATCCACTGTGGATGTGACTTTGTCACTTCTCTAGTGGCCCTGTAGCTCACACCATATATAATATGTACCTTTAATCTCTAACTTTCCCAGTGAGAACAGAGTGACCCAGAAACATTATGTGAAATATCTAAACTATCATAGTTGGTTCATGGAGAGGTGGGACCAGATTCCAACTTCTGGGCCACAATTTGTAGTATTACTTTCTTATGATTTCCACAGTTACTGCATTTGTTATTATTTCTTACTTTTTCAGATGAGTTAGCACTCTGCACAGACAGGTTAAATGGCCTGCCATCCAGGGCCACATAGCCATTTGATGGCTGATCTGAGACAGATCCAGTACTTCTGATCCTCATTTTGCTGTTCTTTCCACTACACAATGGCAATACAAA
>NC_045446.1:120987783-121042082 GCF_002776525.5 Piliocolobus tephrosceles
GTAGGTCTGCCTATTTCCCAAGTGTTTGCTTTAGCCTTCTTTGCCTCCATCCAGCCTTTGTGTCCCCACAGGCTGGGATCTGACGTGAATATCATTCATGCTAAGAGGAGTGAGCAGGATTCTGACACTGAGTGCTCAGAAGGGAAGTTTCTCCTTTTAACTAAATGCTCTTTCAATGTTGAGGTCAAATTTCACACAAAGTCTCCAGGCCAGCCTGATGCTAAATTCTCAATATCCCTTACGAATATTTTGTCCTATTAACCAAATAGTCTTTCAGTGTTGAGGTCAAATTTCAAGCAAAGGCTCCAGGCCAGCCTGATGCTGACTCCTAAGTATCTCTCATGAATACTTTGTCTCTAAGCCTTCGGTTAGCTGTGCTTCCAATTCAAATGCCAATTTTCTTCAAAGGCTTAATCTCAGCACCTCTTACTTATTTTGAAGCAAAAGCTCCACATTTTCAAAACTAAGATTCCTGGTCTGCGGGGCAGTGGAGTCAGCTAGAGCCTGGTCATCACTGGCATTCTGCGCAGACAGCAGCCTCCTAGCCACAGCTCTGTTCTTGACCCAGTGACCAGGCAGGGCCGTTTACAAGCTCAGCTACAAACACATGCCCTCCACAGGCCTCCTTCCTCTTGGGCCCCACTGTTTTTCCACATAACTTTTCTGAGTCTGAGAGAAGAAAACTGGCTTTCTCTACCAGGAGTAGGAACCTCATTTAGGAAAGCCAGAGTTTTCTGTCTTATGGATCTTATTACATCCTTGACCTGTGTGAGACCTCCTGTTGAGGCAGGCAGAGGACCCACTTAACATCTTAGTGTGGAGCTGCATTGCCCTTCAATCCCTAATGCCCTCACTTCCTACCCAATTTAGCATTTCACTTGTAATTAGTTTCTATTAACTTCCATATATATATATATATAGTTGAACATGTCTGCATGTGTGCGTGGGCTCATGCTTGCATGCCTGCTCTGCTTAGCTGTGTTTAAACTGTTAGAAAGAAGAGACCATTCCTTCTTTATCTGTCTTTTGGATGAGCTCAAAATCTAGGGATGTACAGAAGAACTTCAGACCACACTGCTGCCTGACCAATCGATACCTGGGGTTCCTCCTGCGGCCAAATGTGAAGGAACGCACTGTTGGACAAGAATGCCCCCATGCTGCCACCTCCTCCCTCCCTTCAGCTGCAAAGCAGGGCCCAAGAGCCTCCTGCAAAGAGAGAAGACAGATTATATTTTGTAGTTTGTAAAGATCTTTGGGTCCACACGATCAATACATTTCTGGTCTCTGTGAGGGGAATCGTTAAGTCATTCTTTAGCACCGAGAATAGAGGGGCCAGTACTTCCTGGGGACTAACAGGATGACCATGACAGCCATTGAAGCTTTTCTTGTGTTCGCCTCTAGAAACAGGAAAAGAACAGATTCTTCTCACCCTTCAGAGTGCAAAGGGTTCTGCATTTCTTGTCATAATTTTGGAGTCTATCTGAAGCTTTGTGTGAGAAAGTAGTGTGAACACGGTTGATGTTTGTGTCAAGATACAACTACAGTAGCTCGGGGACCCAGAAATGGAGAATCCCAGCAGAGGTCAGCCTGATCTCAGCACTCTTACTTTGACATCCTCAAAACAGACAGACACCCCAAACCAAAAACCAGCCGTATCAACGACAAGAACACAAAACTAACAAAAACTAGAGACTCCAGAACTACAGAGCTTTTGTTTGTTTGGTTGGTTGGTTGGTTTCTTTTGTTTGTATGTTTGTTTTAGCAGATGCTACATGAAAACCATGGACTCTTTCCTTCTGCATCTATTTGTGTGGGGTGCTGGATCGGGGGCTTCTGAAGAGTCGGCCCTTACCCTGTAGGAGATTCAAGGCTGCCTTACCCGAGAGAGAAGGACGGCTGCATTGCTGCTCAGGATTTTTGTTTTTATTTTTCTGTTAATTATGAGCCCGGAAAAAGGGAATTTCGATTTTTCAGCTGTGACCAGGTCATAGGAAATGTAATTGAAGGGAAATATAATTGGAGGGAGATGTAGCCTCCTGACTTTAAGGCCACACACCTCACATTCCTAAGGACAAGAAACAAAAGAGCAAATCAGGCACATCTGACAAAAGTGAGACAGACAGAGCATAAAGTATATCTGAAAACAGCAACAACAACAACACTTCCTCCAAGTGACCCCCAGAGGAAGACACCCCCAGGTGGCCCAGGCATGGAGACTGTGAGACTCACATCTACAGGGCACAGTTCCGAGGAGAAAGGCAAGGGGACATTTTCCCTTCATGCTATGGGGCTGACCGCACCTTAGGAGGGAGCCATGCCCTTTCATCCATGCCGGTCACCTCCCTGGAAGCGAGGCTGGGCTGGGCTGGGGCAGGGATGCGGTTGTGAGGCTGAAGAGCAGCCAGGAGGCACCCCTGCTAGTGAGCAGAGGATCAGCTCCTCCAACACACATTGGCTGTGGGATCTTTTGGAGGGGTTGTCAGTGAGAGGCGTGTGCCCTTGGCTGTGACCTGGGAGTTATCAGCATGGCTGGAGATGAGATGTCCATTGCTCCATCACCCTCGCCTAGGGTCAGTTTTGCCTATTTCGATGGCGGCATGACTGGTGGGATGTGACACCTCTGGGGAAGAGGACCAATGCTGTGTTCAGCCAGGGGTGCAGGGTGGGAAAACGTGGTGGGGGAAATGACAAAGCAAGGAGGAACATTTCAGTCTAGCTCAGTCATGAGGGTACCCGCCAAGGTTTTTGCCTGTCAGACATGTCTCTGATCTGATGGAGGAGGAGCTACTTTCTAGGGAAAACCGATGCCTCATTTTTGAGAGTCTCCTTTGTGGGGATGAGGGGACCCCTCCAACAGTTTTTGATACACAAAGATCTGCAGCCTCCTGAGCAGGTGACTCTGAAAGATGCAGTGTCTCTCTCCCAGCTTTCCCACTGACCTTTACTGAATTTCGGAGTTGGGCTATCCCAAAAGGCAGTTGGAAATTTGCTCAGTGGCATTTACCTAACTGAGGCCACTGGCAGCATGACACAGTTGGGTGACTTTAGAGTTTAGAGAGAAAATGCTGGCCGGGGACTGGGGAAGGGAGAAGGGTGGGGTGGGGGAGGGATGAGCTCCTCTTTCTCCTATTGCTATGCATTGCTCAAAGGGAAGCTGGCTGGCTGATAGTTACCCAGCCAGGGGCAAGCAGCTGGAGAGGGAAGTTAGAGAAATTCACAGCCAGGACCCTGAGAGTAGCCTGTGAGCACAGCTCTGTCCTGCAGCAGCAGAACCTTCCATGGCTGGTCCTCAGAGCCCTGTGAACCAGCCCACCCCTGCGAGGATTTTCTTGCTCTGGAAATTCCTGGAATTGATTCATAACAAAAATGGGGGGAAAGGGGCTGGGCAAATGATTTTTTTTGTATAGCAGGCACTGTGTTCACTGTGGGGCAAGAGAGAAACTGCCCCTGCCTTCACAGATCTTACCATGACAGGCAAAAACGTGCAATTATACAAATAATTGCTTCCAATTGAGATCTCTGCTTCCAAGGAGAGGTGTGTACTCTGAGAGGTTGTATGGGGGACAAAGCCTAGATGGGAGCATCTGGAAGCTCTGTGAGGATGAAAAGGAGGCAGCTAGGGAGAAAGGCAAGATAGAGAACTGCCCGTGAGCAAAAGGTGCCCAGGCCACCAGATGTGGGGCACACAGACACCTGCAGGGCCAGTATGTCAAGAGCGGAGGCAGAGGCGGAGCTTGCAGGGCTGGCCAGTGTCTCTTCTCTTTTGGCCTTATTTGCCTGCTTCTGGCAGTTTTCTTTTCATACTTATATGTATTGCCTCCAGCCTTGACTGGTTCTTCTTCTGCATAACTATGCCTGCCTTGTAATAGGAACTTGATAAAGAGGACTTGATGAAATCTGAGCCTTGCAGCATGTTGGGGGTGGCGGAAAGGATGTCTTGGTGCCACTGGGTTGGCTGACCTTGGTCAAGACAGATGCCTTGCTCCTTGGTTAGGGATTTTCCCTCTGGAGTCAGATACATGTCAGTTTGAATTGTAACCCTGTGACTTTGGTCAAGTAACTTTATCTCTCAAAGTCCCAGTCACACTAGTGGGAAAATACAGATAATGTCTACCTTTATTTATTTGTAACATATGACGATGATATTTTTATGCCTGTTCTAACTGCTTCACAGATACTAGCTCATTCAATCCTTACAGTAACCCTGTGAAGCAGGTACCATTATTATCCCGATTTTATAAAAGAGAAAACTGAGGCCCTGAGAGATTATGATACGGCTACTATGTGTTAAAGCCAGGGTTCGGAAGGATGCAATCTGCATCTTGAATCTGCAGTCTCAACTACTTATAGTTTTCTTATATTTTCACTCCGTGTGGGTTCTGGAATTGCTGGGATACCGAGTGCCTATAGTGACCAGAAGGGAAGGAAGTAAGATTTTTGTCCACAGGGAGCCTTATCCTTCTTGGCATATCACTTAATATTTTCCTGTGACTCCAGTCCCCCAGGCTCTGACTGCCTGGACAAACAGCCCTTGATGATGGTCAGGCTGACAAGCTGCTGGCAGGACTGGCGCAGGATGCCAAGAGCCCCCTCCTCCCCAGGAGGACACCTCAGACAGCAGTGTCAGAAGAATGCTGGCTAAGCCCTGGCCACTCCTCACTGCTCATCTGACTACTCCGTCTACAGTTCTGATCTGGAATGTGAGGAACAAAGCCATATGTGAGCTTTATCAAGTGCTGAGTCTATTTCAGAAAAGACTGTGGAGAATGCATGAAAGCTGGTTGCTTATTGCACCATGATCTTTGAAGATTGGATCCAGTTCTGTGGAAGCTGGCAGAATAACGGGCCCAGACTGACCAGTGAGCTCACTGAGGGATGGCACTGTTGGCCCAGTGCTCATCTGCCAGATCAGAGACAGGTGGGAGGCAAGAGAACTAATTAAATTGGCAGTGGACATTTTACCTCTAAAATGTAGGGCAAAAAAATAGCAAACAGGCCTTTTATATAGAAGCTAATTATTAAAGGAAAGTAAAAATATTGGTGTATTAAAGAAATATGTGACTGCTTTAGAAAATCCTCAACAGATATTTATCCCAAGGAGGGAGATTTACAAAGCCAAATTTGCTCTTAATCCTTAATCCACAAAGCTGTGATCCCACAATTTCACCAGGAATAACTGACGTGAATGCTAATTGGAACCCTCCCTTTTTCACTTCCTCCTTTTTATGTTCTTGGACACTGGCATTCCGGCATTCTCTCTAAGTTTGGGAGTCCTGGTCTATTTTCCCCCTTAGACAGTGATGTTTGAATACCACTACCCACCACTCTCTTTGGCATTCATAGTGTAAATGGTACTTCATCGCTTGAAAATGTGAATCCTGTCAGCAGCCCTCAGCTCTGCCATGCTTAGCAGGGCAAGGAAGAGGGAGAGGGAGATTCAGAGAGATGTGCTGCACCCTGTTCATTCCAGAAGAGTGAGAGATAATAACATTTTCAGGCAAAAATAGCAGGAAATCTAACAGACAGGAATTAAGGCACCAAATGGGAAAGTCAGTTGCTTATTCACTCCAAGTTTTGTATTTGAAGGAAATGTTATTTGATTTGGGAACTCCCTCATTTTCCCTTTCTTTTTTCTAGGGGGCAAGTGGAATAGTAGAATTAATTCTCTCTTCACAATTATATTTTCCAGTCTTAGTGTGTATATGTGTGTGTGTGTGTGTGTGTGTGTGTAAATCCTCATTTAAACTTTTACTAATGTTTAACAAATGTGTATTTCTCAATTATGTCGAAGCTCCATATAAGTAAAAGAAGGAATCTCTGATTTCTTTTCTCATGGTGTCTCTTGTCACCTCTAAAATGGACATAAACTAAGAGGTAAAATAACAATAATGGAACAACAACAACAAAATACTGCTTTCGTAGTGCTACCCATCTTATTTGTACTGTGTTTGATAGCTTTCCCCTCCGTTTTCCTTGCATTTCACCAATATCATTAGTTGCTGTGGTATACCAGTCACAACAAAAATAATGAGGATCTTAGCCCCGGGCAAGCATGATTCAGCATAATGCTTGCAATGGCTTTATGAGGGGGTAGCTGTCATTGTCCTCCTTTACCAGTGAAGACACAGGCTTAGAGAGGTTGAGTCATGTGTCCAAGGTCACCCACCTGAAACATGATGGAGATGAGATTTGATCTGAGGCTTACCTGATGCCAAGGCCTGACCAGGGAAAATGGTCATTCTTTAGGTGACAGAAATGAGGCAGAGGACTTGTGAGGCCACCCATAGATGAAGAACGGATCCAGGCACAGAACTCTGGTCTTGTCAATGCTCACAGCTGCTCTTCTTACCTTGCCAAGGCTAGGGAAAAAAAGCATATACTCACCAAACAAATTCATGCTACAGAGACTCTCTAGTCTCTTTCATAATGCAAAGGAAAAGGATTCTGGAATTCTAGACCAAGCTGATGGGTGTTTTCCTTGGATTGGGGAATGTAGAGGGATTAATGAGGACAGGAGGCAGACCTTATCAGGGTGAAATAACATGAAAAAATGAGGATGAACTACTCTTTCTTCATCTACCACCCAACCTCTCAAATCAATTTCTTGCAAAATTAAGTAAATTCTTACTTCAAAAACTCAGATAGAGGATTTATCTTATTTGTTTCATCTTATTTGATGAATCCAGGTGTTTTCTAAAACAGAAGGCACTTAATGTATGTTCTTTATTTTTTTTGTGCTGATTACCCTAATTGGTGGGTTTCCTTCCAGGATCAGCAGCCAATTCTCCACTAAAGTAGCATCACTGAATCTTAGGGTCTATTTACAATAGCAGAAATAGCAGTTACCCAATAAAAAAGTTGTTGGGCACAGTGGCTCACACCTGTAATCCCAGCACTTTGGGAGGCCAGGGCGGGTGGATCACTTGAGCCCAGGAGTTCAAGACCAGCCTGATCAACATGGTGAAATTTCATCTATACTAAAAATACAAAATTTGCCAGATGTGGTGACACGTGCCTGTATTCCCAGCTACTCTGGAGACTGAGGCAGGAGAAGCACTGGAGCCTGAGAGGTAGAGGTTGCAGTGAGCTAAGACTATGCCTCTGTACTCCAGCCTGGGCAAAACAGTGAGACTCTGTCTCGAAGAAAAACAAACAAACAAAGTAAATCAAAATATTGTTTCCACAGTGCAGGTTTAGCCTGCTGTCTAAAAACGGCCTGGGATTTGCTGTATAGCCAAGCTGTGGGGATTCCACAGGAGACTCAGGGTTAGCACCTTAGAGTCTTGACTGGGGTTTCTTCTTTCAACAAAGCTGTAGATTTGGCTACAATGCCATTTGTCTGTACTTCCTCCTGGATGGACACAGTGGATTCTGATTTGTAGTCATATTCAGCGAAAACAGCCAAATCATTGTGAATACGCTTTGATGTGAAATCTGTTTCTGAAGAGCCCAGAGCAAATTCCCATGTTAGGTAGAGGCAGGTGGATGGAGGCAGAGTTAGCTCGCAGTGAGTTAGAGGAATGTCAGCATCTCCTTGACTATCCTGGTAGCTGGTGGACTAGAGTGTATTCCATATTCTAAATATAGAGTATAGTCAATCTAGACCCAAGAGAGAGGACGGAGGGGCAGCAGGGGATATACTAACTAATGAACTTGAGATTTATAAGCATTATCAATCTTGAATTGAAAAAGTGAATCTCTTGAGGGAGTACTGGTGGCATTCCAAACGCTAACCCAAGTATCCATATAGTTTATAGCAAACCTAGGCACATAATTCCCTTCGATGATGGAATTGAGATGGAAGATGTGCAAAATGATCAGATACCCTTCCTGCCTGGAGTGGAGCTCAGAATGAATTATCTGTGGTTAAGGGAGGAGTCAAGGGATGAAACGGTGGTCCTGGTGAGGCATTCCAAGGGCTTGGTGCGAGGATGCAGTAGGAGGTGATGGGATGTGAGTGGGTAAGAAGCAGGGCCCATAGAGACCCCACAAGGCTGGAAGGTAGCAGCAGGGTATTTATGGTGCTCTGTCCATGGTCAGGTGGTGCACCTTCCAGGGACATCACTGCTGTGGACATGTAGGCATTCAGCTTTCTGCTGGCAATGCAGATGTAACAGTGGTTTTCAATAGCTGGAATCCACACTGAATGAGTATGTTGTGCGTGTTTATTCTTGTTTCATTTGCTTGAGTTTTCCTCAATCCTCTGAAAGGTCTTTTCAAGGGCATTGCACACTCAGTGATGGCCATTAACAATAACAATAACAACACAGGTGACACTTACTGTACATTATAGGGCACTTGTCACTGTGTCAATGGCCTTAACCAAATTACCTCCTTTTACCATCACAGTGTGCTATCATCACCCCCATTTTGTAGATAAGGAAGGCAAGACTCTTAGAGAGTCAGTAACTAATGCAAAGTCACACTGAAAGAAGTGACTGACTGCAGAGTGTGTGTACTCAGCTGCTAGGTCAGGCCTTTCCTCATTAACTTATTTAGAAAGGAATTTAAAATTTTTATTATCTAGTTTATGGTCTCAAGACATACGTAAAGAAGTACCCTTGCGCCAATAGCCAGCATGGCATTGTGGTTAACTCCCTGACTTCATACCCTGGATCTGTCACCGACTAGCTATGAAACCTTGATCTAGTCATTTAAGCTCTCTGTGCCTCAGTTTCCTCATCTGTGAAAGGGGTGGGGGTGATGTTAGTATGTACCCTACATAGGGTCGGTATGAGGAGTAAATGAGGTAATATTTGTAAACCTCTTAAAACGATGTAGTCAGCCCTATGTAAGGGTTTGATAAAGAAAAGCCAGTAGGACCAGTGGATTAAATCCAGGAGTGTCCAAGTTCCCGGTTAAGCTTTGAAATGGAGTGAGGCTGACTGCAAAGGGTGGGGCTGGCCTTGAGGTGGGATCATACGTGGCTGTTTCTTTGACTGTCAATCTTCATTCTCAAATCTTCTCACTTGAACACCTTTTATTGGCACTAAATTTGTTTTAGGATAATGAACGCAGCTGTTCCAATTATGGTCCTCACCCCACTCACCTCCATGTTTCACCTCTCAAAGACACCGCCTCTCCCTTGAGACTAGCTTTGAGCATGGTGAGGCCGGCATGCCCAGGGCTGAGGCTGGCACTTGGCGAGCCCTGGTGTCGGAGGGGTTAACACGTTATCTGGGCATCCTCAAATAGTATGAGCCCATCAAATAAACAAACACACCAACTTGCAAATGAATAGAAACATGTTTATTAGAGTAGAGGAAAAACAGCTTTTTGGCACATTAACACTGTGGCATCAGGAGTGGCAGCTGCAGCCTGGGACAACAGGCGGGGGGAGGAGACAGTAAACGTGCATTTTCAAAGTGTTTAACATCAGGAGAGGGTATTTCCAAGCAAAGAGGTGTGTATGTGTGTGCATGTGTGTGTGTGCACGTGTGTGTGTGTGTGTGTGCATGTGTGTATGAGAGAGCGAGAGAGAGAGAGACCCATCAAAGCAGTGCAGAAGCCAGGAGGCAGTGGCAGTGTGCACATAAGACCTAGGAGGAGGTGGGTTTGGATCCCGTCTCTTTCAGGAATTGGGTGGCCTTGGGCCCCTTACCTCTCTGAGACTTTGCTTCTGCCTCCACACAATTCTCTTATCATCTGTCCTTGGCAGGCTTGTCAGTGAAGATGATATGAGATGACCTGTTTTAAGCCTCTAGCACAGAACTAGGCACTCAGAAGCTGCTGGATAAATGCCACTCCTCTCTGTAGTTCTATGTTAGAATATTCCCACTTTTCCGTGGTTCCTGAGGAGGAAGGCAGTTGTCTGTTCAGGTAGAAAAGTATGAGGTATGGGGCAGACAAATTGGAAATGACAAACTCTTGCCATTGTAAAATTAAGAATTGAAAGTGTTTATTTTTATTCAATAAATACCAAACCACGACTATAGTATACTTGTATTTCAATCTTTGATGATTTAAAAAGGGAAGAGAGAAAAAGGAGGGTGAAGGGAAGAGAGAGTGAACGGCTATGAGAAAGAGCACAAGACTACATCCTGAGTTCCTACACGTCATCTCCCACCCCCAAAATAGCAGCTCCACTTGTATACATTGATAAGTTTTCAATGTAGCAGTTCGTTGGCAGAGAGGAGTCCAATACCTAAAAATAGTTTGATAGCTCCTAGCATAGATCAGCTGCCATAATCACCTGATATTTCTTCCCCACTAAAATGTAAGCTCCCTGAAGGCAGAAATTAATAATGCATATAGGAGGTAATCTTTGATATTTAGTACGAGGCAATGAATACATGAATGAATAAATCAATGAATGAGTCAATCAATGATTGGAGAGACAAGGAGAATCAGACTCTCTTGGACTCAGGGAATGTTGTATCTTTGAATATTAAAATTATGTTTCTGTCTTTTCATGCTCTTCTCAACCCACCTTGCCTGACAGTTTGTTACATTGTCAAATTCTGTCATTTCTTCATTTAGCCTGCCCCATTTCACTGTGAGCCAAATTCTTACACCCACACAGATGATCCTCAACCTTTGTATGTTCAACTCTTGCACAGTCCACAAATCCCCCAGCGCACTCCATGGAAATCACTTTGCAAACGCCAAACCTGGCCTTGTGTACCGCCTTGATGAATGAATCATCACGAGCCGTGCTGCCCACCCGACAGCTTCTTGGTTCCAGGGGTGCTGCCTGCTTTGTCCTATAGTGGTGTTAGTACAATTGTTTGAATATTTCACTGCATTCTTCCCCCACAGAAAAATGAAAGTGCTGATACCAGTGATAAGAAACGTAGGTTTCATAAACTTAACACAATTGCGGCAAAGATGGAAATCATTTGGTGTGCAGAAAAGAGCAAATGTTTAGCCTCAATCAGGTGCTTATCATACTTGAGCTATCTGACTGTGTGCTCAGCTGTAAAGGAAAAGAAAAAAAGAAAAGAAAGAGAACGGACATAATGCAGTAAATATTGTCAGAGATTAAGTCTAAAATGTTGTGTATTTTGGAATTTTTTTTTAGGTTTCTAGAAATGCAGATATAAATCTAGTTTGTTTTCACTCTCAGGCATGTTTGAGCAATGTGATGGGGTAGTGCAAAAACCTCTTCCCAGATTTTCTTGTCCTACTTTGTCAAATAGACTCAACTGTGTGTTTATATTTTCAAAAATTATAGTAATGTCCTTTCAGTTGCCTAGTTTTTAAGAAAATATCTTTGAAAATAAATACTTGCAATTTTTCATACTCTTTCCAACGTGAGTGTCCACCATGAGTCCCCTTTTGCCAAATACTTCACGTTCCTCTGCGTTGTGGTGCCCCTTCCTTTCCTCTCTACTTCTGCATCCTTTGCGTTTCCTCCTAAATCCTGTCTTCCCCTTCATGGTCTCTGGAGGGGACACTGCATATGCTTAATTCATATAGGGTAATCACACAAACATAATAGACTCTAAAAAAACATTTTACTTGGATTTTGAAGTGGGCCTACACTTCGCATGTTTTTTTCTCAACATCTTTTTTCCCTTACTCAAAATATCCTGCAGCCAGGGGCTTCTCTTGCTGGCACTGTTGGTTGGTTGGTGGTTTGTTTTTGCCTTATCAGCTTCCTCTACCTCATTTCATGATAATTTTGACCTAAGACCATTGCCCAGTGGCTTCTCTTTTCCAAGATCTCTACTTGGGTCTTTTTTCACAACTCTGTGCTTGTCTCATAATTCCTAGTCTTGTTCATGACTGAAGTATTTTTTTATATCTCTGTGGACATGAAACCTACATATAAAGTCCTATTCTCATTGCCCCGTTAGCTCTGATTCCTCTGATTTGAGTTGTTCTGTCTGTTGAGCCTCTTTTCTTTTGTTTCTTTATTTGATGTTCATGGTGGCGTTCTTTGTGAAATGTTTGGTGATTCTGGATTGAACCCATCTCTGTAACACTGAACAACCATTTGTCTGCTTATTGCCTGTCCTTTCATTCTGATGGAGGAAGTGGGCAGGAGGTGCTGTTGCTGGAATGTGTGCTGATTTCGGTAAAAACGGAGAAGGCGTGGAATGTGCTATGAGCAGTGTGCTGGTCCTGGCTGTGGTGAGTCCTTGATCCTCCCAATGTCACCGGCCTTGAGAACTCTGCCCTGCAAAGTGGATTCAATCTCCCTCCTCGCCTTAAGCCTTGCACTCCGTGTCCTTCTGTTTGGTGTAGAGATTTAGCCTTTCTGACTTCTCCCACTGCAATGAGATGACTAATGCTGTGTTGCTTCCAACCATCTCGAGACTTTCATCCCCCTCTTGGCATGGGCACTTGCCCTGGTTGCTTCTCTCTGCTTGCTATCATTCAGGGATTATTCAAGTTCCTATTCTTAGCATGTTTCTCTTCCCTTATTTTGTGTAGGTTTGGCTGGGGCAGGGAGTTCAGAAAGGAAGAGGAGATTGTAGCAAGCCACGTGAAACAGGAAGTTGCCTTGCTCTCTGAGTCTGAGACATACTGACATCCAGAACGTCAGGAAACGGAGGAGCACAGCACAGGGCCTGAATCTCTTGATTGAACCTTGTTGTAGATGCACAGCCTGTGCGTTTCACACGTAGGAAGCAGGGGTGCGCGGTGGGTACTTGCTCTATATTAAATGAAGTTAAGCCAATGTTTCCTGCCGTGTGTGTGATAGATACTGTGAAAAAGTGAAGTAGAGGAGGAGTGAGGGGGAATTCCGTGTGCTGGTGGTATCGAGCATGCAAAGTCTGTTTCAGAGCTCCTTTCACAAAAGTTTAAAAATTATCCTTTCTAGCTTAAAAAAATAACAGTAGAGACAGAAAAGAGCCCCCACTCTTGTGCTTTCTTTCTCCTTCCTTTCCTGCCTCGAACATCCCTTCCTCCTCATAGCCTGGAAGCAGCCTCTGGGCCTCCAGCTTCCCTTTTGGTTATCCCCTGACCCTTGTCCAACGCTTGCCTCTGTAGAGAGGAGCTTGTCGGACACGTGGGAATCACGGGCCAGGTAGTTCAGAAGCCCGACAGCCTAGATCCTTCTGATCCTCTTCTCCTCGTGGCCAGCCCGGCTCATGGCCGCCTCTGAGAGCCTGGCCTCCACAGAGGAAGATGAAACGTGGAGACACATTTGCTGCCTCCAAGGAACAGTGCTTCAGATGTTTACCTTTCCTCAAGTCGTAGAACTGGAGAGCAGGGTGAGGCCTTAGGGACTGTCTGCTTACTGATGAACACACTCATTGTATATTGAAATGAAGAAACGGACCCTAAACACATCAAGTGACTTTCCCAACAAGTTGGTGGTACTGGCTGAACTCAAATTCAGATCCTAGGTTACCAGTCCTGTAAATTGAGAAACGGAACCTCACTACTCAAGCCAAGCTGATGTCTACCCAAAACCAAACATCCAAGTATGCATGGGGGTGGGTGCTTTGTGAGCGGTTCCCATGGACTCCACTTCAGAGCCCTTCAAATCCTCCCCCTCTCTCCCACGCTGCAGCCATGAGCTCTGCCTCAGCCTCAGAGCCTGGTTTATTTCTTCAGGGTATTTATGTCAAGAATTCCCAAATTTGTTATTCAGTTCTTTCCCCACTGATTCTCATCTCCCTTCCTCAGCCACACACCAAACTGCACAGTGCCTCATGGGCTCCCCTGCTGCAATGGGTCCTCGGGAGCCCCTCCTGCAGCATTTTGAGGGAGGTGCCTGTTTCTTCCAAATTAGAGACCCCCCTGTCCTCTAGACACCTGTAGCTCTCCAGGACGCCCCAGCTTCCTCTAGACAGGCTCATATCTCAAGCAATGTGGACCCGGGAGGGGCCTCTTCCCTCCACACGAGAC
This sequence comes from Piliocolobus tephrosceles, assembly GCF_002776525.5. Classification (NCBI taxonomy): domain Eukaryota; kingdom Metazoa; phylum Chordata; class Mammalia; order Primates; family Cercopithecidae; genus Piliocolobus; species Piliocolobus tephrosceles. Next base: position 121,001,587 of record NC_045446.1, read on the forward strand.
ATCGGCCCCAGCTGGAGTGGCAGAACTGCCTCTTCAGGCCAAAACCCAGGCTGCTGCCTCTCACAAAGACCGCACTTTGGCATTAAACATCCTCCCAACGTTACAATACATCCAGCCCCTGGGTAGTTTGTTCTAGATTCTTTCAACACTGAAGTCTCTTATTACAAGTCTCTTTCCTGTTAGGGAACAGGCAAGGAAATTCTATAGGCAAGGGGTACTCTGTTTACTTGGTGCCTTCCAGGCTGAAGACAAGGAGACGTTGTCCTCCAAAATCCTTTTTTTTTTTTTTTAAAGCAAGTCTGCGCTCGAGTAAAGCCTTCCTAAATTTTGATTGTTACTGCGCTATGAACAGAGGTTGTGTCCATATTTAATGGAACACAGCAGTGAGAGAAACTGGAATATTGGAACTGCTGTCCTCCGCTGATGAAAGGAGGTGGTAGATAACATTTTGCTGCTGGTAAACAGGCAAAATAAATACAGAAATATGGAGCCATGCAAAAAACGTTCAACTCCGTCACATGTTGTTGGTGGAAACCGCTCACAGAAAATCAAACACAGACTTTGACTTCCAGTCACAGAAATAGTATGCTACATGGAGTTTCTTTAGGATTTGCAATCTTAGTGCAGTTACAGGCTCTGCTTGTGTTATCTTTTCATGAGGGTCTAGACCTGAGTTTGCAGAATGATTTAGAAATCAGTGTATTGCCTGCTTCATATAGTGTGATTACTCTTTTTTGATTTTACATGTCTACAAATGGTGTTAGTGGTCATAACTGCAAACTATTGCTATTTTTATTGGTCTAGAATGTGAATGTTTGTGTTAGAGCATCTGCAAAAGCAAACACTTTTGCTATGTTGAAAAAATAACGAAGATCTAAGTGATTTTAAGATGGCATTTTGTGAATGCATGCTAAAATGCTGCTAGATTTTTATTTGTTTTACTGTTAATGCTGCATTGAAGATATAGTAGCACTGCAGCACAATTTTTTTTTTCTATTTCTTCTTTTCCTTTGTCCTTCAAAAAATACCCATTCTAGCTGCAATTTTTGTTCAAAAATCAAGATAGTCACACATTAAGATAAATTCAGTATCTACGAAGTAAATAAATGTAAAAGTAAAGCATCTCATAGCAGTATCAGCTGTTTTGTGTCATACATAAATACTATATTGCTTAGCATTAGCATACTTTTTGTGTACATTCCAATAGAATGGCCAATATATCAAAGTCATCTAAATGTCTTTATCAACACCTTCGGTATTACACTCACTGAGGTTTAGCATCTTTCATATTGCAATTATAAAGGTCCCTCAAATCCTGGCTGATAAATTATTTTAGGTTTCTTGTGAAGAAGGGTTGTGTTTAACTATTAATTTTCATACCAGCTTATACCTCACAGAGTGTGTGGCTAATGAGTGTGTTGAATTAAATTGAGTTAGATTGAATCAAATTGAATTGAACAGAAATAAATTGAATTGTATTGAATGATAAATTGGAGAGGGATAATGCATGGTGATCTAATAGCATCTGATAACAACAGAACACTGAATTTATACGCCTAACTTAGGAGATATTTGATAAGTCATGAGTGGGAAAATTGCCGTACTCCTATGTTCCTGGGCATCCTTGCCAAATGGAGATGAATGTCACAGGAGACCTCAGGCGATTATACAGTTCAAGCATCTTCTGTATTGTGTGGCAGGAAATTGTGCCAGAAGGGTTACAAACCTGCCTTATTATTCTGTATGTCACCAAGCAGGAGCTCCATTTTTTAAAGATTTTTTAAAAAATTTTCTTTTGTTCAGTAGCAGCTGGCTGTGTGCGGGCACCTAGGAATAAGTGATGTGAGTATGTGTGTGTGTTTGTGTGTGTGTGGATCAGATAGGGGGTATCATTTGCTAGTTTTAATTGGTAGATTCAACATCTTCCACTAACCATGCAGAAGCCACTGGCTGAGACGTTACCATGGTAAATCAAACTCCGGTGTGTGATTGGTAGACTTCTGAAGCAGGTACAATCACTCTAATCAACTCCAGGAAAGTTGAAGCCATCTGGTTTTGCCTCACCTGGAAGTAATTTACCACCCCAGGTGCAAAAAATTTACCCTGAGGTCAGTAACAGTAAACCTGCCTCAAAGATATTCCAGCTGAGTATGGAAGAGGAGTGGTGTGACATAGTAATTTCTGTTTGTTTTTGTGTTTTCAAGCTTGGGAAAGTGAGGGGGCTAATCATGCAAACCAGAGCCAAGAATAGATTTGGCAGGTGCTGACCCAGCTAGTTCCAGATAGCAAAGTGAAAACTCTTGAAGCTCATTCTACAGCACTGCTTTAATGTTCCAGTTCAGAATGTCTAACTAATTTAGATTTTATGAAAGGAACTTTGACTAAGCATCAAGTTGCTCAAGAATGTGGCTGAAGCGACAGGCTATTTTTTTATTTGAGTAGTAAGGAGTGAAATTGGGAATATTTACAAGGAGGGAAATCTTTCCACAAGGCTTCACTTTAAAAAAAAAAAAAAAAGTATTTTGGGCCGTAAACATTATGCATAGCTATTTAGTATCGTAGATATTCTTGTAATCAGACAGGATTTAGCCAGCCCTAACCAAAATGTAGACAGTGAGAAGACTTCGGAATCATTAGCTCTTTAGAATAGTTAGAAGAATGTGTTCGGCTCATATGACATTGATTTGTTTTGACTGCACTTGAGATGTGTGGTCTTTGCAAGTCAGTAGAAATGAAGTCCTTTATTGAATAGGAAAAACTCCATAAAGTGAATTATACAAAGAAATGTAAGGCTGGGGTTCTCAGTCTCTTGTGTATTTGGGGGAGTGGGTGCCAGGCAGGACGGGTTGGGATTTCAAAAGGAAAGCTCAGGGGCTTGGGAGAAAGGTCGGTGTTTTAGACTTTTTGGGCTCCTGGAGCAAAATACCATAGACTGGGTAGGTTAAAATAACAGACATCTCTTTTTCACAGCACTGGAAGCTATGAAGTTCAAAATCAAGGTCCCATCAGGTTATGTGTCTGGTGAGGACCCTCCTGGTTTGCAGATGGCTTGTCTTTTCCCTGTGTCCTCATGTGGCAGAAGGGGCAAGGGGACTCTCCTCTCCCTTTTGAGAGGCTCCATGAAGTCTCTACTCTCCTGATCTACTTACCTCAAAAATGCTCCAACTCCAAATACCCTTGCATTGGGGATTAAATTTCAATGCATGAATCTGGGGGACACAAACATTTAGCCTTTGGCAGTAGGTATAGCAAAGTCGGATTAAGGGACAGACATGGAGAAGGTCATTTTGGAAACTGGGTTCTTCCAGAAGTGTGATAATCGCACAAGGCTGGAAATAGGAAGGCCCCAAAAAATCAGCTGGCGTGACTTCTCCATCTGTTAGAGAATGGAAGGCCAGAGAGTGGCCAAGGGCAATGTAGATAAGGAATAATCAAAATAGTGGTGGATTCCAATTTTATGGTACCCCTGTTCAGAGATGCGCTGAGCCAGCAGAGCCTGAAAAGCTACTGGAATCATGTGTCTCCCCACCCTCCAGTGCCCTAATTGTGCAGCTATTTCAGACTTAGACTTCAATCATTTTACAACTTTAATACTGAGGTGGAAGGACTGAAGTGGAATTACTCTTTGTCCAGATTCTCTTTGTTCTTTGGCTCAAGAGCAGTAAGGAATAGACAGACGTGTCCTTCTTTCCCCTGCCTCGAGAGGGAACACAATTAGGAATCCTGGTACGTGAGTCTGTCTCCACTTCATCTCCTCTACAAAAAGAGGCAGACATAGCACAGGTGAGAAGCCAGCTCCTCTCTCCATCTTCACCCTCTCTAAGCTTTCAGTCAACTCTCCAGAGAGTTGGAATCTGTTAAAACTCACTTAACATGACCCACAAAGCAACACAAAGTTAAGGAGCAGAGTGCTGTGTCCTTTGGCATGTGGGTACCACACCAATCCCTCTAAAAGCTAACTCAACAAGGGAAATTGAGGAGGGAGATCATGTTGAGGAAGAGAGGAGGAGGCAGAAAAGCATAAGAAGGGGAAATGAGAGAGAAAGGAAAGAGGAGGAGAGAAAGGAAGAAAGATTATTTCTAAACCTTTCTTTTAGAAAGGGAAGAGTGAGTCTTTTGTGGGTTGCACACTCTCTTTGAGAATCTGATAAAAAAAAATCTTTCTTTCTCTGGAAAACAAAATGCATAGAATCACATACACATTGCAAATAATTTGGGGTTCAGAAGCCCATATATAGACTTGGGTAAGGAGATCTAATCTATCTGTCTACCTATCTCTCTCTCTATGCTAACAACTGCAATTTAGCAAAGTTACATACATATATGTGTATTTGTGTGTCAGCGTGTACATAATTATTAAATTGCCATTAAGTTAGGTACACGTTACATGCATGGAAATACGGCATATATGTCAAACACAATCCCTCATTATCCAAAATGGTACAAGAGTGAATAATGGGAAAGAATTGAGCAAAGACATATTCAAGGTGACTGTCAGCAATGAAGAGTTAATGGTGAGGCCTCCTACAATGGAGTGGCTTCTTGAAGGGAAGGGATTTGAAGCCATGGGATTGAGGATGATGTAAAATGAGCCTCACTAAAGCCCTCGATCACACAGCACAGGAAACAAACCTGAAAATAACCAGAGTAGCAGGCAGAGAAGACTACCTGACCTCCACTCTTTGAACCCCATGGTTCCAGTCCATTTAATTGTTCTTCAGGCTAACGACTTCACTTTCCATAGGGAAGGCAGTGTAAGTGACCATGGTCTGGGGTTATGGGTCAGAACATCATACCTCACTATTTTAAATGAATGAACATTTCAAACAACCACTACGTTTCATTGGTTTTCCAGAACATGATTCATTTTACCCATGTTTCCTCATTTCTGTTCGGTTGTGAAATCCAGCGCAATATTATGGGTGCATTGTCACACTGACAAGGATATGGGTGTATACTAAAATTCAAAGATCGCATTTATCTCTGCTCTCACAGGAAGAGGTTAGGGGAATGGCACATTCCACTGGCTTGTCTGTGCACAGGAGTGCAGGGCATGTGACTCTTGGGGAAACTCCTACAGCTGGCTGTCTGGATTACCAGGAATCATGAAAGCAGGCTTAGTAAACATTGCGTGCATTCCCAGACATTGAACATTGTGACATTTCATGACCAGCTCTCTCAGAAGAGATGCCAAGTGTAGATGTCCTTTCTGGAACATCCTTGCATAATTAGGCTGCCCCCAACTCCTCACCACATACATGCAACATTTTCCTGCTGTTGAGTAGTCATTTGTGCTTGGCTAGTTTTCTGCCTCCTCAGACGTCGTCTCAGGGTAAAAAGGCACAGCATGTAGAATATGCTTCTTATAGCAGGGTTAACCAGGGCTTTCTCATCTCATTACTAGAGTCTCCTGCACCAGATTCTACACTGGCTCTCTTCTCACTTCATATCTTGTTCATATGATTGCTCATATCTTTCTACCACCAGATAATGATCTGGTTTAGAAGACAGATCTAGGTTACAGTATCTCATATTTTATAATTATTCTATGAATTAAAACTCATATCATAAAGTTAGAAACCCTTGGCATGCCATTCAAGAACTTAAATTCTGATTGGAACCTAACTTTTCTAGCCTGGTAGTGGAAAAACGAAAGATGATAAATCATGGGTTCTAATCCTGACTTCTTCTACTTACTTTCTGTTATTGGGTACTTGGTTAAGTTGAAAGAACTGTGTAGGCATGTGGCATACATTAGTTCATCATAACAATTGGGTAAAGCAGGTGCTCTTATCTTTATTGCTTACATTAAACTCAGAAAGGCACAGAAACTTATCTGTGAGCACGTGGGCTTGCTTCATTTGAATTCACTTCCATCTGATGCCAATAGCCATGCTATACAGCCTTTCTTTGTGTGTGCCTGTGCATCTTTGATAAGTCTTTTTTTTTTTTCCCAATGTAAATTTGGATTGTGGGGAGTGTAGACTAGACCAGTTGTATTCAATATTTTTAGTTCTCCATGTCTCCGTGAAGCAAAATTTGAAAATCACTAGAATACCTCTAAAATGATGCATACTCTAACATTCTAATTTTATATCTTTGTCATTATCATCCACCTTCCCTCCCTTTTCAGCACCATGAATCTCATGGTTCCTCCATTTGAACAGTGTCTTCTTCTCAGAACGTACTGGTCATTTCTGTGCCTCTACTTCTCCCACATGCTCTGCTCTCTGTGAATCTTTCTCAGTCTCCTCCACCTGAGGAACTGTTCCAAGGCTTTTGCACTTTGCTTACATCTTTATTGTTGTCAGCCAGCCCTGTATTAGAGCTAGCTATATATTCATCTGGACTCTCTTCTCTAGGTTGGAGACTGATGACTTTCTCATTTTAGTTTTCTGTAGGATCTGTGGTAGTTTCCCATGCTGCTGTAACAGATTACCACAAACTGGATGACTTAAAACAACCAGAAGTTTATTCTCTCACAGTTCTGGAGCCCAGAAGTCCAAACTCAATTTCACTGGCCCCACATCAAAACATTGGCAGAGCCACAGTCCCTGCAGGAGTGTAGGGGAGAATCTATTTCTCATCTCTTCGTTCTTCTGGTGGCTTCTGGTATTCTTTGGATTGATACATTATCTCATTCTTCAAGGCCAACATTTCCAAATTTCTCTCTGATGCATATTCACATTGCTTTCTCTTCTATATATGTTCAAATTTACTTTTTTCTTGCTCTGATATGAATTAATTGCATTGCATTTAGGACCCACTCAGATACTCCAGAGTAATCTCCCCATTGTAAGATCCTTAACTTAATTGCATCTATAAATTGCCCCCACCCCAACCTCCCCCACCAAACACACACACCATATAAGCTCATGTCCACAGATTCCAGGGATTACGATGTAGACAGCTTTTGTGAAACATTTTTTTTTTTTTTTTTTTTTTGAGACAGGGTCTTGCTCTGTCTCACAGGCAGGAGTGCAGTGGTACAATAACAGCTCACTGCAGCCTTGACCTCCGAGGCTCAAGAGATCCTCCCACCTCAGCCTCTTAAGTAGCTGGAACCATAGGCATGTGCCACCACACTCAGCTAATTTGGCTAATTTTTGTATTTTATAGGGTTCCACCATATTGCCCATGCTGATCTTAAACTCCTAAGCTCAAACAATCTTCCTGCTCCCAAAGTGCTGGGATGACCAGGCATGAGCCACACAGTACCCAGCCAGCTTTTGTGGAGTATTTTTTAGCCTCTCACAGTGTGCCCAACCTTTGGCTTCCAAAGATTCTTATCTGTCTCACATGCAAAATACATTTTCCCCATCCCAACATACCACCATATTTCAGCCTGTTACAGCATCAACTGACATCCAAAATCTTACCTAAATGTCATCAGCCCCAAAAGTCCCAAACTCAGCATCTAGATCAGGTATGGGTGGTACTGTGGATATGATCCACCCCCAGGTAACATTTCTGTTCACTTGTTGACCTGTGAAACTAGAAGATGGGTTATCTGCTTCTAAAACTTAATGGTAGAATAAGCATGGAATAACAGTTGTAGACACTCCTATTTCAAAGGAGAGAAAATGGAAGGAAGAGAAGGTTACCCAGACCCAGGCACCTTCCAAATCCAGTAGGGCAAATTCCATGAAATGCGAAGCCTGGGAATAATCCCCTGAGGCTAATATCAGTGCCCTCTGGGCCCATAGCTCTGCCTTCAGGCCTTGCAGTTCTGGACTCTGGTTCCAAAGCTCAGCCCTCGCAGTCATCTTTCCTTTTCTCATGAAGGGTAGCACATGTTTGCCACTTTGTAGTTTCATGAGCTTATTTTCTTTCTATGGAATTTTGGGAGTCTAACAACCTTCTTTCATTTGGTCATGTCCCCAGTCCTTTCAGTTTAAGCTGGACATGTTTCTACTGATGTAATATTCTCAAAAACCTGGTGATTCTCCTGTATGTGTCATAGGGATTCATATTGGTAGACAAAAGGGTCCTCCACAGAATTTCTTAGATAATCTCATCTTTCTTTCTGACTTATGCTGATATCCATGCATATCTGAGGGTCATATACCCACTCTCTTCCGTTCTAGCAACAGGGTGTTCAGTCATATACTTGGCGTTCTCTCCATAGGACATTTTGTTAACAGTGGATCTGCTAATTTTAGCATATTTTGCAATTTTAAGAAGCTGTTAATTTCTAAATCAAGGGTCTTTTTTTGCATAACATGTCTGTCATCAATTATTCTACTTTTGCTCACATTTTACTATAAGCAGAAAGAAGAAACCAGGCTGCACCTTGAGTACTTTGCTTGGAAATCTCATCAGCTAAATATCCACATTTATGGCTTATAAGTTTTGCTTTACACTAACTGTAAAACAATTCAGCTAAGTTTCATCTTCTGTATAACAAAAATTGCTTTTCTTCTAGTTTCCAACAACAAACATGCTTCTAATTTTTTTCTGAGACTTCACCAGAAGGGCTTCTATGGATTAGCTGTTAAAGACAATCTGGGCTTTTTCTATCACACACTTAAACGAGTTCTTTGAGCCTCTACCCATTGTCCAATTCCAAAGCCAGCTGCACATTTTTAAAGGTATTTCTTCTAGTAATAACTCACTTCCTTGCAGCGAAATCTTCATCAGTCAGGGTTAAACCAGAGACACAGAACTAGTAGGAGACATCATAAAGGGTGCATTGCAGGGCGTTGGCTCACATGATGATGAGTGCTGGCTAGGCAAGTCCGAAATCTGTAGAGCAGACCATCAGGAATGGCAGCTGGAACTTTCTGGCACAGGATGAAGCTGCTGTCCACAAGTAGGATTTCCTTCCGGAAACCTCAGTTCTGCCTTTAGGGCCTTTCAACTGATTGGGTGAGACCTACCCAGATTATCTAGGATAGTCTCTTTTATTTAAAGCCAGTTTTATTTTTGAATGTTAATCTCATCTACAAAAATGGCTTCACAGCAATGACTAGATTAGTATTTGATTGACTCACTGGGCATTACAGCCTAGCCAAGTTAACACATCAAACTGACCATCAGGGGACCATGCTTGCCTGTATTAAGTCCTTGATGCCTGTGTATCTGTTAAAATGAAATATTATGACAGTAGAATGTTTCCTTCATATCAGTGAGGAGATCATTTGATTCAAATTTGGGAAAAATCAAAGATTGTGAAAATCCATTAGCCATGATTATAATGGGAATGTGGGGAAGGGCATGCTAAATATTTAGAAGAAGCTAAACTTCTAATGAAATGAGATCTCTTCACCTGGGGCTGGTGGACCCAGATGAATTTCAGTGGGCCATGAATCTCCCAGAATTATACGGGGTGTGTGTTTTTGTGTGAAGGAGAGAAAGAACATTTTTTTTCCCCTGGAATTAGAGTTCATAGCTTTTATCAGATTCACACAAAAAAGTTTGTTGTATAATAAATTTAACTACCTCATATATATGGTAACCAGGTCATCTGTCAGTAGCAATAGGCCTGTGTTAGGAGTCCTTGACTGTGGATATCTAATAAAATCTTCTGTGCTCATAACTCACACCTACCTGGATATTCTGGAATCAGCTCTTGGAGAACTCAGAGGTAATGCAGATAGTGGTTCTTATAGGAATTGGCTAGAGCAAAATTAGGAGATGCTTGTTGTACCACAGCCTACTGGTATGTTTCCCACTAATAAATCATGCCTGATGCCCCCAAGTCAATGACTCGATAGAGGAAGTGAGTGATGAGACAGGCAGCATAACTCTGTAAATGAGCCAACCCCAGCCCTTCCCCTGACTTAGAAAGGGGTTAATGCACACAGATGGCTGCAAACCCCCCAAGCAGTCAGCATACTGTAAAACAATATTAACATCATTGCCTTTTGAATACCATGTCTTGTAAACCCCAGGATATGACAGGCCTCTTTAGAATCTTCTTTGATTGTGTTACTCAGACTCCCCGTAGGGAAGTAGGGAGGGGTAGGGGTAGATACCAGAGGAAATGTGTAATTAGGAGTCTCTTAGAACAATAAGGGTTCTCAAACACATATGTGTGCAACTGATTTGTTGCTTTTGGTATTTCTGTTGGTGAGTAATTAACTAACCATGTTTTGGGGGCAGTCTGTGCAAGCTTGGGCAATCTGATAGTTGTGAACCATGGAGAAAGAATAGTTGCCTTTAGCTATATTTTCAGAAAAATACTAAATGGAGATGTGAATGGAAGGGAAAGAACAGATTTTCTGGAGAGATGCCATTATGGTAATGTCAGAGCTTCCTTTCAGTCTCAGATAAATCTTTCTTGTTATCACCCTTATTTTTAGTTTTACGCAAGACAGGAGGCCCAGTTCAGTTGGAGAGTGCCATGTACACAGACATCCCTGCCACCTCCCCAGGAGAGAGGCACAGGGGCCTCTGCGGGGCTCTGGCTCCTTCTTTGACGGTTGTGATTCCTCCTCACTGTAGTGCCTGTGTGGGGGGATTGCAGGGAGAGGGGCCTTTTGATTTGACTGCTGAGAGGAATAGGGGTTTTCTCCTGGGAACTCTTCTGAGAGAACAAGCTTTTGACAAACGCTCTCTGAAAGTTACTCTATGGCCAGATGCGTGCAGATCCGAAGATGGTGTCATTTGTGAAAAATGAGGCTGGCTTGTGAGCTGGGTCCATTTGCACACAGCCTGCAGCCATGGAGTCCCTCAGCTTGGAGATGTGCTAGCTCCTTCTGTCCTGTGGGCTGCTGGGGCTTTGTGTCACTGGCATCAGAAAACAGAATTTGGCAGTTCTCTAGGCTAAGGGTTTCCAAATTAAGTGTCCTCTGTATTAACAATGAGGGGACAAAATGGGGACTTTTCTATTTGTGAAGGGAATCCAGTGAAAATAAACTGTTTTATTTTGGTGACTTTGAGTACAGGAATTGTCTTCTCTGGACCTCAGTTTATCCAACTAGAAAAATGGGAGCAGAGGTGCATAGTTATCTTTAGGAATGTTCAGTGACTTAATGGAGCAATATTAATGTAATGATTTGGTGGTGTAAATGTCCCCAGCAGTGCATGATGTTAGTTGTATGTTTGCAAAGTACCTAGCTCCTCTGGTAAAGGTGACCTTTATAAATGGCAAGCTGTAAGTATTGTTAAACGTACATATGGCTCCACCTTCTTTCCAAAAAGGTAACTGAGGAATATAGGCCCAGCTAAATAGCATGGTTCAGAGTGCCTTGACCTGGAGCAGTTTCTAAAACCTCAGGCCAAAACTCCACTAGGAAACTCACCAAACTAACCATTATGGTCAATTTCATTTTGAAATAAAGCACCCTAATTCATCTGTCAAGGAGTCTAGGTTCCTGGGTGACCCAAGGTTGCATTCAGAGGTCAGAGTAAACCCTGTTGCTAAAGAGCCACTCCTAGAAATAGCTTTTTTTAATGTCAGCAATTTCTCAATTCAAATCTTTGATTCTTCGGTCCTCTCTCATTTCTGGCCCCAAACCTGTCTGGGGTTTGCGCCACCCTAAGTCGACACATGCACCTGCTTTCCCATCAATTCCCAGAATGCAGAGGACACTGTGGGTCTGCCAAGGGGCTTCTTTCAGAACTTCTGGGGTCGACATGGTTGGAATGTGTGCTAACAGGCTGGTCTCACAGCGGCAGTTCTAATTGGCTAAGGATGAGTCTTGAAATGTCACAGAAAGATTTATCTCTCGGCACAGATTCTCCCTCAACTGATTTTGCAATAGGCCACCAGACAATGGGTTGTTTGGAAAACGATACACAGTTCGCAGATGGCTTTCTGTGTTGGAATGAACTTGGGAGGCTATTTGAAGCAAAACGGCTCATGGGAAGGAAACTCTTGACTGACTCACAGGCCACTGGACCCTGGGAACACCAGGCCTTGCTTGTGAGGGATTTGGCTGAGTCCGTTTCTCAGAGTTCATCACCATTCTTGTGAGGACTCAGCAGACAGGTGGGTGGGGAAACCTGCCTCAGAAGTTTGGCTTATAAAGAAATATGGGGATTAATATCTGGATCCTTTTATATCAGCAGCAAGGATTAATTTTAGAGAAGATATTTCATTAAAAAATGGATTCTTCCCTACTCTCAGTTTCCCAGGAAAAATATATTTGCTTGATTTGAAGGTACCATTGACTGTTAGCTGTTTGTTGATTTAATAACAGTTTTTTTTAAGGATTAAGAGAAACAGAAAAATGGGCACCATGTTCAACATACTTACAGATTGTAAGATAAATTTCTATTTCAGAAACATTGCAACACTATTCACAACAGCCAACATGTGGAAACACTAAATGTCCACTGCTGGATAAATGGATAAAGAAAATGTGGAATTTACATACAATGGAGAAATTTGTTAAAGAATACAAACTTACAGCTATACAGTATGGATAAGTTCTGGTGTTCTATACCACTGTAGGATGACTGTAGGATGACTATAACAATAATACATTATGTAGTTTCAGATAGCTAGGAGGAGAATGTTGAATGTTCCTAATGCAAAGAAATGATAAATGCTTGAGATGATGGATATATGAATTACCCTAATCTGATCACCGTAAGTTGTATGTATTGAAACATCACTATGTACCCTATAAACATGTACAATTATTAGGTGTCAGTTTTTTAAGAGTATGTAGAGATGCATACAGGGAATGCTGCAGTATGTGACATCATGGATGGAACTTGAGGACATTATGCTGAATGAAATAAACCAGTCAGAAAGGACAAGTACTACATGATTCCACTGATGTGAGATATCTAAAATAAGCAAATTCATAGAATCAGAGAGTGGAATGATGGTCACCAGGGGCTGGAATGAGAGGGGAATGAGCCTGGAGTTTCAGTTACGCAAGATGTATTAAGTTCTGGAAGTCTCCTGTAAAATGTTGTATGTATGGTTACTGTATTATACACTTAAATTTTGGTTAGGAGGGTAGAGCTTATGGTAAGTGTTCTTATTACTATAAAATAAAATTTTAATAAAGAAATATTGAAATGTGAAAACACACTTTGTAAAACTAAGGGGCAACAAGATTTTTGGTGACTCATCGTTAAAATTCCTACGTACATTTGCTTTAGAATCCTGTTCCAAGATGGGATTCCAGGTTGATTTTGCATTTCTAAGGTTAGCAAGGCATTTTGTCTTTTACTGGTTGTTCTATATATATGTATACCTAGGAAACAAGAAAATTTCTGATGATCTCAGGTTCATACACAGCTCTTGTCATTTCCAAACAGCTCTCGAGTTTTTGAGCTATTATTAGCTTGGAGAGTATAGATAATTGCAGTCTACACAGAAATCTAAAAATAAACTGTTTATTCATTTTTCTAAAGAATTTTTTTTTAGCACATAGCCTCTTCCCAGAAAGGTTTACAGGTGCTTAGATTAAAGGATAATTCTTTTTTCTCCCCACCATTCCCCTCTAAATTTCTGAAGAAAATGTGAAACAGTCTAAAGGCAGAAAAGAAAGTACAGTAAAGGTCTTAATCTATCTCTCAGAATTATTGAAAATTGACTGAAAATCTAATTCTTCTTATGCAATAGGTAACCTTTTTGTCGGTGGCATTTACCTGAACTAAGGTAAATGTCGACAGCCTTGGTGGGTATGTAATCAATAGCATACTTTCATCATCTATTTTTTTTTTAAACAACAAACACAATAGTATTGATTACTCCATACATTTCATGCTAAATAACTGTATTAATCTGACTTAATGAGTATGTGTTGTTGAAACAGGTGTCCTCCAACTATAACCTGTTTTAGCAAGAATCCTGCTTGCCAAATACTCCTTTTTTTAATCTATAGCTTCTACTTGATTCCTGTGAACAAGGGGTCCGCAAACTTTTTCTGTCAAGGGACGATTAGTAAATATTGTAGACTCTGTACCACGCTATTACTGCTGCAACAACTCAACTCAGCCGTGCAATAGAACAAGCATGGCATCCCAATAAAAATTCACTTACCAGATATGTGAGTGGGTGGGACTTAGACCATGGGCTGCATTAGCTGATCCCCGTTATGTTCCAAGGTTGGAGAAAGAAAGCAAAATCAACGTTGTGAGGCCAACTTTGGAGAAGGCATGGTTTAACAGTGTGGTGGACAAGCTGGGCGAGTTTCCTGCTTTTCTGGAGCTAACATTCTCATGGAGAGTGGGGAAATTAAAAAATCAAATCTCATAAGTAAGTCAACAAAATAATTTCAGTTGACAATAAGGTCTGTGGGAAGAAAAGATGATTTGGTAAAGAACGACTTAAGACTCAAGAGAACATAATTTGTAGGGGATAATATGGGATTTTGAGCATGAATCCATGTTTTTGAGTCCCACACCAACATTTTTCTAAGGAATCTCTCAATCTCATTTTTTCTATTTACAAAATAATTAATATCAATACTTATTGCATAGGGCTACATTGAAGATCAGATAAGCTTTATGAAGGGTCTTCTGTAAAACAGCAGAGCCAATTACAAATTTATTATATCTTATCAATATTGCTCTTGTCAACATTTTTATTACCCATTCCTTTATTGTGTCTCATGTTTACTTGGAAGCCTTTTTTTCCAAAACATAATAGAATTTTTAAGCAGGATTGTGTGAACTGCAATTCTTCTCCTTCATATTCTCCAGAAGAGGATTCCTCTAAGTCATTGACAAGTTGAAACTGCTTTCTTCACATTAAGCTGACTTGAGAAATCAGTGTTTAATATTCACACTTTACCTTAACCTACTAGAATATCAGTCATTGCCGTCAGCCAACCCTACGGACTTGGTGACACATGAGAAGACACAGGGTGGGCTGGTCCACACCTTCAGATGAAGAGTGTGAAAAGACTTACAATTTGGTCTTGCATATCGGAAGCCTTATAAAGACATCTATTGGAAACAGCAATGAGTGACAAACTTAGATAGTTAAACCTTCTTATCTTCAACACTTTCCTTGATTCAAAAGGACAGTCTGAAATGTCTACTACTGTGTTTCCACTTACTGGAGGAAGATCTCAATAAAAGTTCGGGGCCGGGCGCGGTGGCTCAAGCCTGTAATCCCAGCACTTTGGGAGGCCGAGACGGGCGGATCACGAGGTCAGGAGATCGAGACCATCCTGGCTAACACGGTGAAACCCCGTCTCTACTAAAAAATACAAAAAACTAGCCGGGCGAGGTAGCGGCGCCTGTGGTCCCAGCTACTTGGGAGGCTGAGGCAGGAGAATGGCGTGAACCCCGGAGGCAGAGCTTGCAGTGAGCTGAGATCCGGCCACTGCACTCCAGCCGGGGCGACAGAGCAAGACTCCGTCTCAAAAAAAATAAAATAAAATAAATAAAAGTTCGGGCCTCGTAAGAAATTCATGCCTATAGAATGGAAAGGGCAAGAGGGAAGATACCAGCAGCTACCTTTTGCAGAGTCCTTGGAAACCAGGAACGGGAAGTGCATTGGATTCAACTTTTCCTTAACTCCCACTATCTAACACCCATCACAACCTTCAAAAGAGTAAAATTATCCTTTTCCACAGGAGGAAGTGGAGACTCAGAGAGACTAAGTATCTTCTCACAGCTGTCTGACTGATAAGGGGCAGAGGCAGAATTCAAGCCCAGACCTTCCTGATCCATAGCCAATGGTGTGTTTACCAGACAGTGGTCTCACAATGTTTTTGATTGCTTATAGCCAACAATAGAAAAACGAAGCATGAAAAATAAAACAAGCAACAAGAACAAACTTTACTTTTTGGTAGAGAAAGGATCTTCCTTTGTTGCCCATGCTGGTCTCAAACTCCTCACCTCAAGCAGTCCTCTTGCCTTAGCCTCTCAAAGTGCTAGGATTACAATTGTGAACTCCCACACTTATCCAACAAAAATCTTGTGAGTATCACTCATAATATACATATATTTATTGGCAAGTTAAATCCTCATACCATTATACTAATGTATATTGAACAAATTATCAAACATTCAAACACTTGAAAAATAGAAATCTATAAAATGATGCACTAAAAATAAATATACATGGAAAAACTCGTATTTTCTTGCCCCACACGAGGGGATCATCACTTGCTTCTCAGTGTCTACTTTGAACACCATGACACTAAACCGAATAGACACATCAGGCCTAACAATATTTGGTATCCCTGGTAAAGTCAGTTTAATCTCTGTTTAGCCTTGCCTACATAGGCTTAGTTTCTCAAGCATTCCAAATGAGGACTGCTTGGCCTGGTGAGGCTGGTTCAAGCTGCTGGAACTGACACACTCATGGATGTGAGGCTTCGTCCCTCAGCAAATCAATGGCACAGGGTTAGCATGTTGCCTAGAGTAGGGCTTAGTTTCCCTAGGAGTGGCTCAGGCTGCTGCAGCACACTTAGCACTGGGGTACCTGGGTGAGTGCCACCGATGACATTAGCAGTAGGCTCTGGCCATTTCAGAAAATGAACTGCTTCTTCCAGCACACAAATATCTTGCTAATTAGCAATTAGCCGTTAAGGGAGAAGAAACGGAGGGGAACTGGGAGTCTGAAATAGTCTCCTAAGAGACATGAAAAAAAACAGCACTTAAAGTAAGCCAGATAGAAACTGGGAGCTGCTTCATTTGGGCAAGATGTCTTGAGCCATTTTTCTAAATGTTTTAGATTCAGCAAAGGACCCCAATGCATTCTGCCAAGTGCTTTTCCCTTTAATTTTTAAATGCATTCAAATTTCAAGGGGAATTTAATCCGTATGTTTCTGATTCTTTTACACTTAACTCATCAAAATGTTGTTCTTTAAGAGCTGTTTGATCTGTAAGGCTTATGAGCCTTTGTTATAAGCCTTTTCAAAACCTCTTTCCCCTTTTTGAATCAGCAAATGGAATTTTGCCAATTCTGAATGGGATTTGGATAAGGAGAAGTCCAACTTTAGGATTAAATGCAGAACCTCAAGAGTATCTGACCTGACTTTGCAGAGATGCAAACTTGACCCTTGCATCCTAGGAGGACCGACGGAGTCCTGAGGTCGACCCAGTGGCTGGAGAAATGCTTAGTGAGCGTGAGCCCGTGGAAGACAAGCAGTGTGGTTCAGGGCCTGTGCTTCTGTTACAGAACCAGCAAACCTTAGACTTAGACATTGTCTAGCCCATCCTCCCACCCAGTAATATTTGTGACACATAATAATGAAAATAATGATACTAATCAGTAACTGACACACATGGAGACCACCTATATTTCCAGCTACTTTTCTACACTCTTTGTATGCAACATCCATCTCTCATAATCCTCATCAGAATGCTGTGAGGTAGATGTGGAGTTAATAAATCTTAGTGGACAAGAGTTTAAGATTTAGAATCAGGCAACCTGGGTTTGAGTCCTAGCATCAACACCTATAAGCTCTAGTGCCCGAAGAAAGTTCTCTAATGCTCACCATAGGATGCTTCCATTTGCAGTTGCCCCTTTTACCATTGTTGTTAAGGATGATGTTGATGCTATCCTTGTCCCAGTGATGGAAAAAGTCCCTATCTCCTGATGCAGCCATTTTTGTTGGTAACTTAGAGTTTTCCGTATTTTCTGTTTATGTGTCAGAATCTCCCGTTTTACAAATTATGCCCATTTGTTCTAAAATGGAGTTAGGCTAACTCCTCTTTTGCATGGCAGACCTTCACATTCTTGATGACAATTGTGAGCATAACCTGGTTGCATGTTCCCGACACTAAAACTGCGCACAATGTTCTGGATGGGGTCAGTCCAGTGTGAAGCACTATAGGACCTTGCTGTCTTTTGTTTTGTATTTTATACTATTGATATGATTGCATAATCCATTAACTTTTGGGAAGCCACATCACACCTTTTTGTTTATCTAGAGTTAATATCAACTAATATAAGTTGTTTTTTTTTTTTTTTTTCTCCATGTACTGTTCATAGGGCAGTGTTCCATCTCTTGTAATTCTGTAGTTGATTTTTTAAATTTGGAAATACTACATTTTCTCATGGGCTCTAATTTAATAAAAATGAATATGGATTTAATGGAAAAAATATACATGGTACAAGGTTTTGATGTTAAATGTGGGTATGGTAAATACGAAGAGTTTCTGCGTTCCAGTTCCTATATTAACTAAATTCATAGCCCTAAAATTTTAAGCCTTCAGAGCCTCATCCTGAAGAGTCATTGTGAAACTCAGATAAGTTTTATCATGAAAGAATGCTGAAGAAAAAAATCAATGTCCCTTGGCCCTCCCATTGAGTAAGCAACTGAAAGTGAGCTTACAGCTTGTGTAGGACATCTTTTAATTTGCCAAGTGACTAAATGTGCAGTCACTGCAGCAGGCATCCACCAGCTGTGCCCACATGGCCCACTCAGCTGGGCTGCTTTTCAAAGAGTAGACAGGGCTTATCTTAGTACCGAAACTCCATGCCAAAAAGATCATCACTGGGTTTGAGCATTTGCACAAAATCCCTAGCAGCCAAGGGTAGACAGCTTTGCCTGACAAAGGCAGCTTCATTCTCCAGACCAACGGGCAACTTTGGCTACTACTGGACACCATGATAAAATGGCTGGGCACAGAAACTGAGTGTCAGCCCTACTGGTGATTCTAGCCATTTGGCCCTTTATCTTTCACCTACATTTCATCTCTGTATTCCCCTGGGCTCTGGGAAGCCCTTGAAGCTTCAATGACCTATTCTGCCTGAGTGCTGGACAGTCCCTGCAGGTTCTTACTTAACCTGAGAGCTTGTGAAATGCATCTCCAGGGAATGTCTTCTCTTGCTCATAGTTGTTACTTTGGATTTTAATCTAAAAAAACTGTGAAATGTGCTTGTTTCATACGATGCTTTTCTGAGAGGTTGCATGGAGATCTAATAGTTGGGTAGCTGATGTCAAGTGGGAATGAAGGTAATTGATCAAGCAGCAGCACCTGTGTTTCTGATAAGTACCCAGTCCAGTGCTAGATATAGTAAAAATATAGAAGTTTAGGGCAAGGTCCCATCCGCTACCCAGTTTTGAGGACTACATAACATAGTTGAAGGGGGAAGTTTCATGTAAAGGAAGTAAGATAAGTATATAAAAGAATAAGCACATAGATGCTAAAGGATTTGGCACCAGCTGTAAATGCTGCAGTGCCTCAAATGAGGAAGAGTTCATGGTCACTGAGAATATCCCAGAAGGTAAGACTTTATCTGGCCCTTGGAGCTGCATAGGAATTAGATTGGTGCAGGAAATGGTGAGACTTGGAAATGAGAATGGATCATTAGGAATTTGTCATGTGGAAATCAAACACACATGCGTACCTACGTATACATATTACACTACATAAACAATAACCCAAGACTACTTCACTTTCCTTTAATTCCCTAATAACTAAACAGTACCTGATTATTGGTTCCAATAGTGATGTACATTGGCATCTCATAGTAAGACCTTCTTTCCCATCCCAAGAGGATGGACAATACATCTTCAAAAGCCAGAGTGGCTCTTTAAATCTACTAACACTTGTGTGAAGTAATAGCTTTCAAAGTAGTGTGTGAACCAGCTTCTTGGAGGATGGGGAAGGAGGATCACTTGAGCCTAGGAGTTCAAATCCAGCCTGGACAATATCGCAAGACTGTGTGTGTGTGTGTGTGTGTGTGTGTGTGTGTGTGTGTGTGTATATATACATATATACATATATATACATATATACATATGTATACACACACACACACACATATATATATATAGTGAATAAAATAATGCACTTGCTGGCACAGAGAATATGAAAAGCAAAACTATATTATCAGAGGACTTCAAAAATTCATGGAAAAAGGGAATTGAAAGATAAAAACAAAAAAACCCTTCATTTCTCAAAAAAAGCTTCATCAAGGTTAAAACACTTTTGTAGGTGATGACCCTAGCCATTTAATCCATCCCTAAAGAACTGATGGTCCTGGGAATGATGCAGAAATTTCCCCCCTTAGTGTGCCTAGTACTAAGGAAAAACTGGGCACACGGACACATTGAAAGGTGAGGAGGACGGAATTGATTAAGTGAAAGGAAAGCTCTCAACAAAAAGAGAGGTCCTGCATGCAGGTTTCCCCATCACCAATTGAATACCAGGCCACCATTCATGAGTTGAAAAGGCAAGGCTCCTCCCAGCATAAGGCATGAATTCCTGCTGGCTCCACCCATTCCCCCAGTATGCATGCAGGTCCTTAGTCTTCTAAAAAATCAATGCATACTCCTCATTGATTTATTTCCCTTACTGGGCACGTGTTAAAGGACAGAATTTTCCATCATGGCCATGATTAGGCAAGCCCCCTCTGCACAATGACTTGTGCAAGTCAGAGGTTCTCTGGAGACTCCACCCTGTTTGCCTAGGCATTTGGCTGTCTCCTCCCTCTATCATTCCCCCATGTAAAGAAGTACATATAACTGCTGTTAGAATGAGGAGAAGGGTGAAGACTGATCTTAACTGATCCTGCTGACATGGGGTACTATTTGGGGAAAACGGCAGTCAGAGGCCTATCTAAGGGTCCCTGGTAAAAGGAGGCCATTGTTCAAGGCTCTGGTTGCATGACTGTTTGGAGTTTGACAGCCTGAAGCCAAGAAAGGACAAACTGGGTTATTAGAAGACATGTACCAAAATGAAACAAAAGTGAGGATAAGGACAGCTCAAAAATTTTGAGGCTGCTGGCAGCTCAGATAACTGATGGCTATAGTTATTTCTGCTAAGATTTGGGTGCCTGGGTCTTGGTTTGTGGTTAGCTCCCTTGGTCTTGATTTTCCCAAAAAAGAAATCTCCAGGTTATGGGCACTCTATTACTCCCATCACCTGGAAGGATTTGCAGGATAATTGCCCAGAACTGGAATATTGATTCAGATTTTTATATTGCCCATCCCTTTTTGTTTCCTCTGAACTGCAGCCAGAGATCACTGTTTACTTCACAAGAATGAGCAGGATTAGTTTAAAGTGTAGATGAAAAACTTAAAAACAGTGAATGAGTCTAGAATTTAATGACAAATGTATGATTAGTTTTGAAACATAATTTCTCTCTCCAGTCCTTATTTTTGTTAAAAACAAATAATGATAGGACTGAGTTGTTTGCAAAATAAACTTTAGTCTTATACTTGGCCTGATTATTTGCATCAAGTGCAGCAAGAATAATTATTTTTACATAGGCTTTTAAAATTGGCTTTGATGGAACTTTGTTCCACAAGGAATCTCAGGTAGGACTTTTTAAAGCTGAGCCTAGCCATGGGTTTCTACCCTCAAATAACTATGAGTTGGGTGAATTCCTCTCTTCTTGAAGTCACAAGAATATGGAGTTCTTGGGCCTGTGAGAAAGTGACATTCTTTACTCACCACAGGTGAGGAACCCTGTAAGGGGACTGTGTAGACAAGGTATGAGGCCAATATCCCCAAGGGGCTTTTATCGGCTCTGCAAGTTGAGCTTGATTCCTTAAATGGAAGCATATCCTTACAATCAAACCCTTAGCAAAACAACTGGTTTCTCCAATTGCATCCTCTTGCAAAAGAAAATAGATTCTTATTGCACTGATGCAAATAACCGTATTGCTGTATAAGAATACTCACAGATAGTTTTCAAACTCTAGAGGATCCAGGCAGAGAGGAACAAGTGTGCTCCAAGTTTTTTCACAGGAGTCTACCTTACTCAATTATTAAAGACTTTAAATAGTTCAAAATAAAAGTGTCCTTGACTCAGAAAAGAACACAAAAAACAAACAAAAAAAAGTTAGCAATGTTTTAAGCAACAGTTAAAAAAAAAAAAAGATTACCTCAGTTTTCTATTAGTTCCATCCATTCAGTTAACTCTTGTTCTGCTTGATATTCGTGAAAATTTCAGCTCTTCATAAGTCCTGCACGTTTTTCCCTTATTCCAATGTCACAATTTTCAAAATTATCAGAAAACTGTATTTGAGAGCACCTGTCAAATTCCTATAACTGATTATAAACCATCTTTTGAAGGGGATCAAAACAAGACAACAATTCTCTATGTACAAGAATATGTTCAGGGTAGCTACAATCAAAAACATGATTGACAACTGACAAAGAAATTTGGTTATCTTTGTGGTTTATAATACTTAACACCGTTAATTATGATTGATAGCATATACTCAGACATTAGGATTTTAGAAATCCCATACAGTTTTGCAGCATATACTAATATTCACTAAAATATAGCCTGAAGATTAAACATCATTTTGGTAATTCCATGTACGTAAACATGTCAGATAATCCTGTTCATCTCTCATCTGGATGCCTCAGGGGCCCTCCGTAGCATCCACAACATAGGGTTCAGGAAACACAATCTTGAAGCTGAAATTGGATTTTGGGAAGCCTGTTAAATATCATAGAGGATTAAAACACTTGATGTTATGAAATAGAATTTCAGATTACCATAAGTTATCTATTTTTCCAAAATGATGACTCAAAAATTTTTTTAAAAAAGGCAAAAACCTTTACTCATTAAGAGGGAAGACTTAGCTTTACAAAAAATGTCTCCTGTCTTTCTTTCTTTTCCTTGATAGTCTATCCATGTGGCAAACAAAAATATTTCATTATCTTTCACTATTACATGAAACTCTTGTACCAGGGAGAGAAAGTCAAATTTTACCCTTGCATTAGTTTACTATTGATGTCAACCCCAATTTATTAAATGAAACCTTATAGAAAATTCTATGCAATCTTAACTAGCTTGACCGTGAGCTGAGATTCTTGTAAATCTTTTATAACCCTTTACAAATTTTGCTAATGAGTGGATTAGTGCCTTAAGAAAACCTTTGTACTTTTCTTTCAGTGCTCAATTTACAGAGTTTAGTCAATTCTGTTCACACACAGAATTCTGTTCACACACAGAATTTCGTTTGCAAGATTTTTAGAAACCTTCTATAACTTGTTTAAACCTTTGTCTTTATCTTATCTAATTTAAAACAATGTTTTATCCCGAGGCAAAAATGTGCGTTTTCATGCCTTATAATCTTTTACTGAAGACACATTTTACTGTTCTTATACACCTTGCATTTAAATCTATTTTCAGTGGTCTCAGTTACATGTTATAATGGTACTTCTTAGCAATTTTTAACTTTAACATAAAATCTGGTAGATTGTTTTAATTATGCAGTAGGTGCCAATAAAGTTCTACTCCTTCTTGCATAGTGAAGGGTGTGGTTAATTCCATATGTCCCCAGGCCTTAACAATTGTGAAGCAGGCAAGTGGAGCAGTTCTCAACAGCTAAAGAAGCAGTTTATAACCTTAAAACATTTAGCAAACCTAGTATCTGACCCATATGATTTAGATCACCTATTTACATTTTAACAATATTTGCATTTTACCAGTAATCTTTAAGACTGTTTTTATTTCTCAAAGGCTAAAGTCACAGGAACTAAAAGGCATTAAAGCTTTTATTTTTCCTTCAAAAATATTTGAGTTAAGCACTTATTTTTCTTTAGACCAATTAATTAGAGCTCTTTTTTATAGATGTCACACACAACACATATATAACTACACAGACAGAAGAAGATTCAGTTGTTATATTTCATTTGCCAATCTCCTAATTGGATTATTGGTCTCTGGGTGGTCCCCTTTAAGAGCAGGGTTAGGAAAGCATGCTGTTTGTAGGGCCTGATAAACAGGCACAGCTGGAAGACAAAAGGGATTTTTTTTTTTTTTTAAGAGGGATTTATCTGCCTCTGTTTTCCAGGAGTTCCAAGAGGAAAGCAGAGGTGTCTTTCAAAATGGAATCCACGGTGCCTTTTCTGCTTTTGTCCCAAGGAGTCTGAGGGCATCAGAAGTTATCTTAGGGCCTCTCATACATGCATTAACAATGGCAAGACAAGGTGGAGAAAGGTAATTCAGTCGATTGAGGAAGAAAAAACTCTTTTCCACCAAAACAAGATCCAAGAAGAGAAAAACATAAAGGCCTTTTAAATATACCTCTAACTTGGATATCCCCTTTTAATTAATCTGAGTGCTGTTTAAGAAAGTCCTTTTAAGTCCCTCACTACCTGATATTAGCCACACCAAGTGTCCAATATTTCTGGCTTTTAAACTTTACCAAACATGACCTCACACGTGAAACCAACAAGCCTCAATTAAGACACTAAAAGCACACCAGATTAGCTACAGCTTAAGCCCAGTCTCATATATTCCTTTTCATTAATCAAAACTTTACGGAAAATGTAAACAGTGATCCTTATTCCTTTTACTGGTTTGCACAGGGAGAGAGAGGCCAAAAGTCCAACACGTAAAAAATATTTTACCCTTTTGCCAGCATGTCAGGCTTCTGAGTTCTCTTCCCCTGAGCTCAATTCTAAGTCGACCAGTATCTGGTTTTGGAAATTAACTTTTCTCAGTCTGGAGGATGCATCTGAGGGGAGTGTCCTGTAGTACAGGGACACAATTACCTATCTGTAAAGAGAGGACAGAGGAGTGAAAAAGAAGGCTTTCTTCTTCCAAAGGAGCCTCAGGGGTTCAGGATGCATTCAAAAGGAAAGCAGACTGAAGATGAATGGCTGCTCATCTAGATAGAGGGGAGCCCTGCATCCCTGGATCCTTTCTCTTCCTAGTGAATACCCAGGATATGTTAGGGAGAGAAGGAAAAAAGTGTCCTTTCTCCTTCTTTGTCCTTATATCCCCAAGTCCCAGTGACCTTGATAGGGTGCCACCCATGGTTGTCAGTGCGGCTTTCACCCATGCTAAGGGGAAGGATTATCTGCTTAGGGGGTAGGATTATCCACTTTTACCCACACACTGCCTTCCCTCTGCTGTCAGTAGCCTTTGAGTTTCCTAGACCTCAGTTATGCCACTGATACTAGCATGACCTTTATCCATGAAACAGGACGCTTGGCTTAGTCAACAAGAATTAGTCATGCTCACCTACATTGTGCCTTTTAACTTCTGTTGTCATCTCCTTCTGGATCCCTCAGATCCAGTTTTCTTTCCTAGGGGTTGAACCCAAGGCTTGGAATTGAGTTTGGGACAAAGGAACTGCCTCAAGGAGGTGCCTGGACTCATCAGTCCCCCAGTGATCCTTGCCAGACTGGCTGCTACCTCCTTATTATAAGCCCAGTGCTAAGGCATAGCTGTGGTATAGGGTCCTTACCAAATAAGGAAGAGGAAAAGGGTGTCCTGTGAATTCGGGTCCTGGTCTAATAAGATGCCTTTCGAGAGAGAAAAACCTCTCACATAAAAGTTAACTCCGACAGGTGGAGCAAAGGGAAAAAAAAAAAAAAAAGCTTAAGTGCTGGACCAGGAAGGTTCCTGGGGGAAGTACCTCTTGTTCCTTTGCAAATGGGTTTCTCCAACAGGGAGAGAAACTTTTGGTTGCTGTCAGATTGAGCTGGATTAATTGGCCAGGGGAGGAGAAGACTCTGTGGACATGGATGAATAGTGGGAAATGCTGGCCAGCTGGCTGCATAGGGCCCGGGTCCCTGAGGCCCCCTTGGGCCCCAGGCAGCGGCTGTGGCTCATTCCCATCTTGCGTGGCCATTGGATGCCACACAGACATGCAGTAGACACAGCCATACACCCCAGCCAGGAGGGAAGGGGGCCAGGGAGCTACCACTCACACATACATCCCACATACACACCCGTGGCCATTGGGGTGGTGGTGGAACACCCCTAATATTGTAAAATAAAGGATAAATGCCATGACAGTAGCAACAAAAGGAAGGAAAATACCATAGAAAATCCTGGGTTGGATTGAGGCCAGCATTCCTGACCCCTGAGAGCAAGTGGGGTGGGGGAGGTGGGGCAGTTCTCCTGCTCTCAGAAAAAGTCGGAGGATGAGAAAGCTCAGAAATGAAAGGGAAGATACTTTTGGGTTCACATTTTACTAACCCTTCCCCATGTCCCCATACTGGCCACCAAAATGGTGCGGGAGTTTTTGCTCCTTAGTTCAGCTGAATCCAGGTTCTTGTTTCACAAACAGGAAAAATTAGGTACATGGACACACTGAAAAGTGAGGAGGGCAGAATTTATTAACTGAAAAGAAAGCTGCCAACAGAAAGAGGGGTCCTGCATGCAGGTTTCCCCCTCACACGTTGAATACCAGGCCACCACACACGAGTGGAAGAAGCCAGGCTCTTCCCTAGCATAAGGCACACATTCCTGGTGGCTCTGCCCGATTCCTCCAGTGCGCAAGTGGGCCCTTGGTCTGAGCCACTCCATGTTGATTTATTTCCTTTACAGGGCAGAGGTTTTTTCCTTTGGCAAATAGCTTTTTTCCTTTGGCAAACTCTTTCTGGGTTTCAGCTTAAAAAATATTTTCTTTCCTGGACATGGTGGGAAACCCTAGCTTATAATCCTAGCACTTTGGGAGGTTGAAGTAGGAGGACTGCTTGAGCCTAGGAGTTCGAAACCAGCCTAGTTAACATGGCAAAACCCTGTCCCTACTAAAAATACAAAAAATACAAAAAAAACAAAAAAATTAGCCGGGCATAGTGACACATGCCTGTAATCCCAGCTACTTTGGAGGCTGAGGTGGGAGAATCATTTGAACCAGGGAGGTGGACGTTGCAGTGAGCCAAGATCATGCCACCGCACTCCAGCCTGGGTAACAGTGGGACTCTGTCTCAAAAAATGATAATAAATTAATAAAATAAAAAATAAATTATCTTTTCATAGTTGGCTATATTTCTGTATTTCCTTTACACACAGAACCTTTGTGTGGGTCAGAGGTTCTCCAGGGACACTTCCCTATTTGCCTAGGCATTTGGCTGTCTCCTGCCTCTATCAGGAATTTAACTCTGTCAATGCAGTCTTTTTTACATTATTAACTGAAGAAAAATGGGTCCCCTTTAAAGATTTTTTTTTTGTTGTTAAGATTCAGAAACAAAAAGAAGCCAGAAACAGGCAAATCAGGACTGTAAGAGGAATGTTGAATGATTTCCCATTGAAACTCTTACAAAATTTCCCTTGTTTGATGAGAGGAATGAGCAGGAGTGTGGTAGCGGTAGAGAAAGGCTTTCTGGTGAAGCTTTCCCAGGTGTTTTTCTGCTAAAGCTTTGGCTTTCTCAAAACACTCTCATAATAAGCAGATGATATCATTGTTTTGTCCTCCAGAAATTCAACAAGCAAAATGTTTTGAGGATCCCAAGAACCTGTTACCATGAGCCTTGCTCTTGACTTCGGCTTTCACTGGAGCACCTCCACTTTGTCTTGGTAGCCATTGCTTTGATTGTGCCTTGTTTTTGGAATCATATTGGGAAAGCCTTGTTTCAGTTCTTCAAAGAAATGCTTCAGGATGTTGCTCCCACTTGTTCAAAATTTCCATTGAAAGCTCTGCTTTTGTCTGTAGCTGATCTGGGTGCCAGAGGTTCAGCACCCATTGAGTGGAAAGCTTGCTCAATATTAATGTTTTAAGTCAGAATTTGGTAAGCTAAACCAATTGAGATGACTATGGTGTTTGCTATTGTTTCTGCTGTTAATCATCAGTCTCTTCAATTAAGATGCAAAAAAGATGAATTTTTTCATTACAAATTAATGTGAATCTCCTGCCCTGGGCTTCGTCTTCAACATTGTCTTCTCCCTTCTTAAATTCAGTTATTCATTTGTAAACTACTGATTTCTTTAGGGCATTGTTCCCATAAACTTTTTGTAAAGCATCAATGATTTCACCATTTTCCACCCAAGCTTCAGCATAAATTTCATGTTTGTTCTTGCTTCTATTTTACCAGAATTTGTGTTGCTCTGAAAAAGGCTCTTTTGAAAATGTCTTATTGTTCTTAGTGCCTCAAACTAGAGCCTATTCAGATGTTTTATAACCAGTTAGTGTGAGTTTATTTTGATGCAAAAAAATTAAAATTCAAGGGTTTTCTATAATAAGTATTTTCTATAATCATTTTAAATACTTCTTGTATTTGCACTTCATGGAGCCCTTAGTGGATGTTAGTCACTCTTCCAGATGCTTTGTATATATTGTCTCATGTCGTCCTCACAATATCCTTGGAGGGTAGGTATTATTATCCCCATTCACAGACAAAAAAATGACCTATGGAGCGATTGAGTAACTTGCCTAAGGAAAGACAGTTAAAAAGTGATGGAATGAATCTATAAACCAGGTATTCTGACTCCAGCAGAAGGAGAGCACTTAAACCATGGGCTATATGTAGGAAAATAATCAAAATCTGCCTGGCAGTTACGCATTTGCAACTCGCCTTTTCATGCCTTGTCTCCTTGGCCCTTCATGCCTTCCCTGTGGCAGAGAGCGTGTTAGGCCCATGAAAAAGCTAGGTTACCGAGGAAGTTTCTCTTAGGTTTTACAGTCTCCCTTTCTGCTCAGACCTCCTGTACCCAGGGTATGCGTCCTCCAGTGCCCCGCCCTCTCAGTGTTACCTTCTCATGCCCAGTAACTTCATCTCCCCTCCATTTTAGGCTGTCATCCTATGGTTACCCTCTGAACTTTGTGATCATGCCCACTGTCTCTAGCTCCTCAGTCACTAAATCAGGAAATTTAGTGAAAATCAGTCACTAAATCCTGTCCAGCTTGAGTTATTTCTCTTCTTTGACCTCATTGGAACCTGAAGCTCCTTGAACACTCTACTTTTCCTCAATCCCTTAGGTACACCCTTTCTTTACTTCCTTCCCCATCCAGCCTAGATATGGCAATGCACGGCTTCATCTATCACTGTCAGGCTCTTCAGCCTCCTTACCCCATTGTCCTCCTATCACATTCTCCTGGAAAAACTCCACTCCAGAAGAAATTCACATCTTAAGAGTTTACACTGACTGCTGCTGGGGAAAATCATGTATTTCTATATAATGGTGCCTTCACAAATTCATGATCTCTCACCTCACCCACACCTACCAAAAAAAAGACAATCCTCTGTCCCTGTTTTTCTCTTTCTCCCATTTTCTATAGTGGCTATTTCCAGTTTTCTCCATTCCACACAAGCCTTTACTATGTCTTTCTTACTGAAGAGAATTATTGGCCTTTTTCCTTTGGCAAACTCTTTCTGGGTTTCAGCTTAAAAATTATTTTCTCTCCTGGACATGGTGAGAAACCCTAGCTTATAATCCTAGCACTTTGGGTGGTTGAAGTAGGAGGATTGCTTGAGCCTATGAGTTCAAAACCAGCCTGGTTAACATGGAAAACCCTATCCCTAGTAAAATACAAAAAAAAAAAAAAAAATTAGCCAGGCATAGTGGCACATGCCTGTAATCCCAGCTACTTTGGAGGCTGAGGCGGGAGAATCATTTGAACCAGGAAGGTGGAGGTTGCAGTGAGCCAAGATCGTGCCACCATACTCCAGCCGGGCGACAGTGGGACTCTGTCTCAAAAAATAATAAATTAATAAAATAAAAAATCAATTATCTTTTCATAGTTGACTATATTTCTCAATTTTAACAAATACCACCTATTTATTTTATTGAGACAAAGGCTCACTCTGTCACCCAGGCTGGAGTGCAGTGCTGTGATCATGGCTCACTGCAGCCTCAACCTCCTTGCCTCAAGCAATCCTCCCACCTCAGCCTCCTGAGTAGCTGGGACAACAGGCCTACACCACACACCTGACTATTTTTTAAATTTGCTTGTAGACTTGGTGGTCTGCTTACATTACCCAGGCTGATCTTGTACTCCTGGGCTCAAGCAGTCCTCCTGCCTCAGCCTCCCAAAGTTCTGGGATTACAGCCATGAGCCACTATGCCCAGCCCCATGTGTTTTTATTACCTGTTTAACTTTACCATTATCAGTAAGTTTCCTGAGGTCCGACAACATGTATTGTATCTCCAGCAACTACACATTTTAGTAGATGCCCAATAAATATTTGTTGAAAAAACAGATGAGTGAATAAATTAATGAACGAAGAAGACATAAATATGCCATCATGCAAGAGCTCTCATAACTTTTTACCACCAAAGCTGTGAGTCCTGCTTCCCTTCCACCTTCAGTCCTCTTAAAGAAAAGCTATTCCACCCAAAGCTAGATCTTCTAGCAATGCTATAGACCTTGTTCACTCCTGTCTTCTCAGTAACGCCATTTAATAATTTTTCTTCTCTTTCCCATGCCTTTAGTCTCTCACTTTCTATTTCCCCTCAGCAATTGAACATGATCACATCTATTTCATATTTAAAATCATTGATTTCTTGTCCAACTTCTTTCTCTCTTCCCTGTGATAGCCATAAAGAATTCCTAGGCATTATTTATACTTGTTGTCTCTACTTTTTCAGTCTGCATTTAGTCCTTCCTCAATGTACCTGGCCTTTGCCCTGCCACTTCACTGAAAATGGGAGATCTCACCAAGATGACCACTGGCTCTGCTCTTGTTCCTTCCAAGGGAGAACTTTGCACTTGACCCACCTGATCTCCTCAAGTCACTCAGAACCTATCTCCTGCTTCTGCAAACCTTAGTTCCTGGGTTCCCTGGGCTTCTCTGCCTGTCCTTCATGGTGTTCTTTGGGATTCTACTTCCTCTGACAGTAACAGCAGTATTGTTGTCCCCCAGGAGTTGCTTGTTGAGTCCATTATGCTCCAAGGTTGCAGTGCCAGCTATATGCTGATGGCTCCCTAATCGATATCTCCAGCTTAGTCTCTCCCAACCCTCGTTGTCTTCTTGGTGCTTCCATATAAAGATCTACAGACAGCTCAAATTCAGTGGGCCTAAACTGACAGTGGGATCTTTTCCTCAAGCTCAGTTTCCATATAATAGTGGTCCCTTGCCAAGAGAATGCAACCAGAGACCTTGGTATCACCCCAAGTCCTCCATTTTGACTTCCCAGATCTCTCTGAAAACTAAACATATCTTTCCATCCCCATCACTCCTTGGATAAATCAAGCTGCCTGATCTCTCATTGGGATTATTATGGCAACCCCTAACTGGCCTTGCCACCTCAGGCTGGTCCTGATCCAATTCATTCTCCATGCTGCAGCTAGAAAGAGCCTTTGAAATGGAAATATGATTCTATCCTTACACTCTTTAGAAGTTTCCATTGGCATTCTCATTATATTTGGGATCAAATCTCACCTTTGTAGCTTGGCTTAGGTTGCACTAAGCCTTCCATCATCTGATGTCTTACATGTTTCATTTCTACCCTCAAATCTTCACCTATTCACTCCGTACCTCTCCACATACTCCTCATAATCCATATTCAACTCTGGCAATACAGACTCATTCCTGTTTCTCTCCATGTTCTGTCTTGCCTCTAGACCTTTGTACATGCTGTTTCCTCTGCCTGGTCTGTATTAGACATGCATGCTTTCCAAGCCCCCAAGGGCATGAAACACTAGAAAGATCACAAGATTTGGAACCAGAGACTCAGCTTGCCAGCTTATTTTTCCATCTGTCTATCATTCATTGTTCCATGCAACAGATATTGGACTGAACACTCTTCTCTTCCTTTCTCCAAAACACACTTTGCCTGGTATCTCTTGCCGGTCTTCATGCTGCACTTGAGACATCAACTACCCAGAATACCTTTCTTTAACACACACACACACACACACACACACACACACACACACACACACACACACTCTCTCTCTCTCTCTCTCTCTCTCTTATAAATCTGTCTTTTTTGATATTGCCGTGTACCCTGAAATTCTCTATCACAGCAATTTCTTTCAGTCAGCAACTATGTGTTGGATGCCTTTCTTTGTAGAAGGCATTGTGTTGGGCACTGTTTACTTGTCTATGTCAGCAACAGGGTGGCATGCTTCCTGAGGGCTGTGACAGTGACTATTTCACAACTGCATGTGACAGTAACTAGTACTACTCTTGGGTTAGGGTAGATTCTCTAAAATGTTGTAGATTCTGAAAATATATGTATTTATGTTGTTAAAAGAAAAACTTTAGCTGAATTAAATTTCAGAGTTTAATTGAGCAAAGAGCCAATTAAATCGGGTAGTTTCCTGAGCCAGAGTAGGCTCCAAGACTCCAGCACAGCCACGTGGTGAAGGCTTATGAGCAGAAAAAGGAATGTGATGAACAGAAAATGGAAGTGAGATACAGAAATTGGTTACAGTTCAGTGTTTGCCTTATTTAAACATGGTTTAAACAGTTGGCCACCTTCGATTGGCCAAAAACCCAGTGATTGGCACAAGAGTAGGCTATAGTCTCTTTACAGTTTTATCTAGGTTATAGATCACAATGCACAGAGAAATCTTTAGGCTGAACTTAAAATATGTAAGGAGGCAGCTTTAGGCTAAACTTGATTATTTAACAATGTATTGATTTGCTGACTGGCCAGCTGACTGGATGGATAGAAAGATGGAAAGATAAGTTGGCAAGCTGGATTTCTGGTTCCACATCTTGTGCTCTTCCTAGGGTACCTTGTTTTTGTGGATTCAGAAACCATGTGTTCCCGTGACAGACCTTCAGATACCCCTCAGGGAGCACTTGCTGTCCTCCGTGAGTGCAGCACTTCCTATCTGTGGCTACTCGGGTGTCTCTCTCTCTCATTTTTCCCTGCCAGACTCTCAACCCTTAAAGATTTTAGTCCTTCTCTTTAGGAAGACCAAAAATGAATGAGAGTGGCATGGGTTTGAAGGGCGAGCTGACTGAAAGGAAGAACTGACTGATTCGTTTAGATTTCATAGTGCGTTGAGGACACTGGTCCCCAGGTGTTGGTAAATAGAAGCCCCTTAAGCAGAGGAGCAGCAGGCTTTTCCTCCGCTTTCATCATGGTGATGATTATTATTTTTGTGGTTCCCATGGAAACAACCAGAGCGAGAGAACAAAAATGTCAGGGAGGTTAGAATGATGAGACGGCCCCCATATGCTTAAGAAGACTATGTGCGTCCATGTGTGCATCCGTGTGTGTGTGTGTGTGTGTGTGTGTGTGTGCGCTGCCTGCACGTTCTGCTCCAGCACACTGCTGGGTCAGGAGAAGTTGTGATGCTTATTCATGGCATTTGTTACAATCGGTCTCAGCAAGGAGACAACTCTCAGCTTTTAGCAATTAGGGAGTCTCTGTAGTGACAGCTCCATCATAGCAGGGAGAGGACGAACAGAGATGGAGACATTCCTCATGTGAGCCAGAGGAGTGTCAAAGAAGAAGACAGAACTCAAAACTGGAGTTGCCGGCCCGCTCGGCGCTCCCCTCTTTTTGTCTGAGAGGGCTCATTCTGGGCTCCCCCTTTGTGGCTGCAATGGGCACATCGAAGGCAGCTGCCTGTAGATCTGAGGATCCTTGAGCTCTTCATCTGCTGCTTGCACTTTTGCTTCTCCCTGCCTTTCTGAGTCTTTGCCCAATTTGGGAGTGGGAAGAAAAAGCAGCCCAGGGCTCTTCTCAGAATGGTCAGCCAGAGTGTTAACATCTTAAGCACCAAGAGAGTCACAGGAGCCCTTCCACAGGAGTCCTTCCAGCCACTGTCTCCGCCAAGGCTCTGCAGGGACTGGCGGCTACCTCTTCCGCATCGTTTGTGGCCAGGATGTTCAGGAAGCGCGAGGCTCTAAGTGGTGTCTTAACCACATAAGGCGTAGAAAGAAACAGACTTGGAAGCCCTGAACTGAGAGGAATTCATTCTGATTGAGTGGAGAACAAAGAAGACCAGAACTGAAGAAGACATTGGGACAAAGGCAGCTGCTGTCCATTTCAGGCTGAGTTCCCTCCTCAGTCGTGGGCATGCATGTCCAAAAAGCTCCGGGCTCCGTCCCCCAGCCATCCTTGTGTCTGGGTGTGGTTGTCACCCACATGGTTAGATGTGCTACTTCCAGACTTTGCAGCAGCTGTGTATAGCATGCAGGGTGATCCTGGAAGACACGTATGAGAAAGGGAGGAAACTCCATTAACCTGGGCTGCTTCGAGAGGGCCCAGAGCAGATTTTGCTCCGGCCCTAGCCCTGCCTAATGACTAGGAACACCCGCACTGGGCTCTACCTGGGCCAGAAAGCCTCTTCTCATGTGTTAGCTGTGGACACTTTGGAGTGTATTAGTTCCAGTACTGACTACTGCCCTAACTGCTGCAGCATCCCACTGTGGGAGGAAGCAGGATGTCATTTCTACCCCAACCCCACTGCCCCCAGGCCCCATGATCTGCAACAACGCCTCTCTGACAGAGTGCAGTCAAGCCTCAGTGACAGATTCCGTCTCCTGGGCCACTCTGCTTTTCCTTCAACACCATTCCATTGACTTTCTCTCCCCACACTTTTTTTTCCCCCTTCTTGAATGACTTTTTTCTCTATCTTTCTGACCAGCGACCTTTGATTGCAAGAAGCTACTCAGTTTCACATTACTAGAGTAACAGAGTGTGTTGTAATTGGCCGGGAATTGGTCTTGAAATGTCAGGGAAAGATTTATTTCCTAGTGCAACATCTCTAGGTACTAATTTTGCTATAGGCTGCGGGATAATGGTTCCCGCTCACAATGGGCGAGAGTTCCTAATCAGAATACAGGGCTGTAATTGGGTTGAAGGGATTTTAAATCATTAAAGTTGCATTTAGAATGGGGAATAGAAATAGAACCCCAAGATTGAATGACTCACTTAGTATTTAATGAGGGAGTCATGGAGTATTACTTATAATATTCTCTTAATGACCTTACAAGCAATGTAACTCCCCCACCCTCTAGGGCCTATTCATAAGGCACAATTCTGCAGTCTCAGACCCACCACTCTGGAGCAATTAATTACTGGCCCATCAAGGAGCAATCAGGCCCTGCCCGGCCAGCAGAAGCTCTGATTTCTTCCCCTAGTGTCTCCTCACTCTTCATCATCCTGCCTGCCTTGTTCTAGGGCCTGCAGGGAGCGGAGTCGGCATTTACCAAGCCATAAATCATCATGCAGTTTTTGGAAAGCCCAGCTCACCATGAGAGGAACAGGGTGACCAAGGGTACCTGTGGAGAGTCTGAGAGGAGAGGGCCTCAGAAGGAGGCTATGCTGGCCCTGGGAGTGTACAGTCTACAGATTTCAGAGGATGTTCTCTGGTGTTGCCAGACACTAAGTGTCTGGCACATAGTAGGCACTAAATAAATGGCAGCTTCCCATGATATGACTATGACCAAGGTTCGCTAATCCAGCTGAGTAAATTTGTTTCAGGTGGCATGAAGCTCCAGCAGTTATTCCGGACTTCATCTGTAGGTAGGTCTGTAAGGCCAATGTTCCCGTAAATGGAATTCCTGAGAATTTAGGTTATAGAGAGGCTGCTTAAGACATGTGTACCCCTTCCTTCTGCAGGTTCAGAAACAGCTCAGCTCTCTAGAGAGAGTGTGTAAGTGTTGCATGTGTGGTGGTTGTGTTATTGCTAATGGTCCTTCCTACTGGGAATACACATTTGGAAATGTGATTGACCTGGCTGAGTGGCACTGGAACCATAGCAGGTCACTGATCCTGAGTTAGCCTCACTTGGCTGTTGGTGCCACGTCGGCCAGGATGCTGGGGACACTCGGTCTGTGTTGCACTGGAGGCCAGGATGCTCCTGGGTGCTGATGGCTCACAGTTCTAAATCTCATCAGGGAATATCACTTGCCCATCCTGTGTCAGGCCTCAGAGCGACGACTTCCATCTCTTCTAGTATTTCAAGTAAAAAGAAGTCTATGGGTTTGTTTTATGATACCTCAGTTGTAACTGCTGTTGTGCTGGCATAACAACTGAGATATCATAATGAGTAAATAACACTGATGCAACCTCCTAGGTCAGGCTTGCCTGGGAAAAAGTTTTCTATTTGAGAATGTCTTGAACATGGAGCCTGGAAGGTAGTAGAGGCTTCGTGAACAGTTGTGAGAAGAAAGTGTGAACACCTGACAAAAGGGCTTCTCTTCAAATACTTCGATCTGATAGCTTCATGCAGGTCATTGTGATGAGGACCTCTTCCACAAAGGAGCCAGAGGGAAAAGGGTTCCGGCATTGGTTGAGTTCCTCCGATTGGGCATGGTAGGCTGCTCATCACACAAAAATGGACTCATCCGCGATGCCTGTTTTGCAATTGAGGCAAACTTTACCCTGGGGGATAAACTAAAATATTTTACCAGTTCTGCTTTTGCCCAATTAAGGCAAATAAAGATTCGTGGCAAGTATTTTGCGGTAATAGGTATTGTTATGAATATGCATTGATCCTGTTAGAAATAAATGTGTTATGATGTGGAAAGTTAAAACAGCTAGGATATTCTTTAATTATGAGGTGTTGACTGATTTAAATTTAGTAACTTAAAATATCAGTAGTTATATCATTAGTTTACCAAAAATTAAAAGTGATAATGCCTGCTTCATACAAATAAGAGCCAAAACAGTGGAACTTTGTGCATGAAAGAACATGCTGTGCTTGATGTAATTAGTATCTTCCCCCCAAAAGTGTGACTCATGATAAATCTAATAATATCTTAAATGCAAAAAAGGTAGTCCAGTATTTTAAAGAATCCTAGAGAGAATCTTTGAAGAGCCTTTGGCATTGCAGCCATCTCCATTAATTCATCTATTCTGAAACTTCCAGGCTCTGTGCTTTTCCTGTAAAGAATGCCACCTCTGTGCATGGTCAGCTGGACCGTCACTTATGGGTGGCAGCTGTCACCTACCCACGTGCTTGAATGATGAGACTAATGCTCCAGAACATGCACCTCAGGTGCCTGCAGATGGTGTCCCTGTCCCAATCTAATGCTATTGTTTTAGCTTTGCCTTTTCAGTCTTCTATTTCAACTCCAGGCAAGTCTGGCTACCAGCCCATAGGGTGCCTTTTAAGAAGTGGGAAACTTGCCCCTTGTGGACAAATATAGCCCCACAAGTACAAGGTGTGGTGAACTTGTCGCATCTCTATGTAAATTCCATCAGGGGATGTAGCCCCAACCTGGGGTTCATAGCTTAACAAGCAAGTAGTACCTGGACTTCAGCCTCACAATGCTTCCTGGGCCAGGCACCCTTGTGCAGTGAACAACCTGCACAACCTGTGTATGGCAGCCCTGCAGCCTGGACTGTTTTGATCACAACCAGAGCAATGTCCGAGTAATCTGCCAAATATTTGTGCAAACATTATATTCCTGTTTAATCGGGAGCGATAGTTTTGTCTTCTTTATAAACGGAGCAAATCCCCAGAAGCTGGTCAGGAGCACCAGCTGTTTACTGCCTGCAGAAGCCGCTGCTTATCTCCTTGTAACCACCTGCCTCTTAGAGATCATGTCTTAATTAACCCAGTGTTATCGAAACTGAAATTGTAGCAACATTGTAACATCAAATTGTAAATGAGAGATAAAGGAGAAAGAACTCTGCTGACCAGGAAAGGGAGCGTGGAAACTCACTTGAGCTGTAGGTAGCTGGCTCCAGGCTGATTGGTGGCAGCCTGCTGAGAATTAGAATCAGAGACTCATACATTGTTCCATTTGGAAGGTGTCTTGGAGGTCTTCTAATCCAGTGGTGTTCAAATATTTTTTATCTCATGACACACAACTTATTCTTCTGATGTTCGATATATGCTGATATTTTTTATTCTATCTTATTTATTTCATTTTAAAAACTCATGGATAAAAATCATTCCATTGATTTCATGACCCAGTACAGATTCACAACATAAAAAACTGGAAAATAGTGAAGTAGTCTAGTTTCTAAAATCTAAAGGACTGAGGGACAAAGCGGTGAATTGACTTGCCCCCGGTAGGTTATCAGAGGGTATTGTTCTTAAACCCAGGTCTACAGACTCCCTCCCAGCGGTTCTGTTCCCTGAAATCTACTCAATCCTGCAGTAAGAAAAGCAAGTCTTAGCTTAAGAAACAGGTCTTCTTGGGACCCTGCTACTTTCCGGATACCAAGGCTGAGTACCCACATAATACACAATGTACGCTTGAGGAGAAGGTGAGGTGCTTTCTCACATAAAAAACATTGTAACAACTGGTGCTTTGAAAGCCTCACTGCACTCCCATGCTGAAACAGTAGCGGCGCCATGCCTCCTAGTCTCGGTTTGCGTCTCCTTAAAACCTTAACACCCTGTGCTCCACCCCATCCTTTTTTCCTCTTTCATTTCTTCCCCCACGTTGCACCATTGAGATCTCTTTCTACTCACCACCCCTTGAACTTCTCCTTTGAGACACTGGACTAAAATTTTGAATAAAATAGGCATTCTCACAAAAACAATAATTCCAAATTACAACAAAAACAAAAACAATAACTTATTAAACTATGAGAGATCTTTTTACATTTCTCTGCCTATATTTGCATGTTTTTGACATATTGAAAGAAGTTTTCCAAGTGAAAGCTGTCTGGTTGATAACCACACGCATGTATCCCATGGCAATCACTCTTGGGAACAATCTTGGGACCAAAACAGTTTGTTTAGTATCTTTCTGTGATATTGATCAGCATCATTGATAAAGTGTGCGCTGGGTGTTGTTTTCCCAGATTGGGGATTGATTTGGAAGATGGTTAGCCAGCACCACTATGATCTGGCCATGGGCAGGCAGATCATCATACTGAGAGGACACAGGCCCAAATAGTATCCAGCAGATTGAGTTTGCATTGTGCAAGCCCCCTTTGAGTTTTGACCACTAGCACATGCTTCTGTGACAGTTGAATTACCAGCTATAGAACTGGGGTGGGGTGAAGCAGCCCATCTCCATTAAGTTATTTTGAATCCATTTCTTCATTTCCTTTGGCCCTGGGCATGTGGGCACAAACTTACTTGAATGGCCATATTCACAGAAGCACAACTTTCTACAGCAAAGTGTTGACAGCTGTTGCTGTCTTCAGAAAGGCTTTATTCTCTCCTAGCTAAGGAATCCCTCCTTTCCTTCCAGTGTTCACTACAAGCTTCCCACCCCCGCGTATTCATATACAGACATTGAGCTGTGTTTCGATATGTGAGGTGGCCTATCAGCTGTGATTTAATGACGAGTATCACTGTCAGACTTTACAAAATGGAATTTCATCAGATGGTGAAGGAAGTCTTCTGCATAGAAACTACAGAGGGAAATTTGACAGCTTTTTCAATTCAGTTATCAAAGCATTTGCAGTTCAAAGCAGGTGAAACAATAACGTAATCTTAGCACCGAATGCTCATTTGTATCTGAGTGTTTCAATAAATAAAATGGTCAGGGAAATGAAAGTAGACCTGTTGTCTCCAATCCACTAAATTTAATATCCAGGGTATTGACTGACAGCTTTTTATCACCATAATTAGTATGGATTGTTCCTGAGGCCATTGATCAATCTTTCCTACCTCTATGGACTCGAGTGGCTGTTTTCTTCCTCTCCTGCCCTCCCCACCCTTTATTTTAATATTGATCGTGCCAGTTGTGTTCCACCGCAGAGAGGCTGCTCACTTAGACAAAAGAAAACTCAGTGTGAAGAGAGATGGCTGAGCAGCAGCCATTTCTAGGTGGCATCCACCTGTAACATCACTCTACCTCATCTGCGTTGACCTTGTAACATGACCTCCTGGTACCAGTGACCTTCGACTCCTCCATACGGTAACCAGGCACACTATCTTCCCCGCTGGGTGGAATTTACACAAAGACAAGCCACAGAAGCCATTGTCAGTAAATATCTGTTGAATTAATGAATATCCCTTCTGTAATGTCATCAAGCTAAATAAGGGAGTTTGGGTAGACCAATGAACTCTGACATGTGTGTGTGTGTGTGTGTTTGAATGTATGTGAATATCTATGATGTAACCTGTTCCATATAATGCAGGCCAGAAACCTAAGACCTTCTTATTTCTCACCAAGCCCTTCCAATTTGATATTGTCCTCTTCTCAGTCTGTCTCTCTATCACTAGGCGTGTACAGTACGTAGGTATACACTTTACTATCTCTTGCCTTAACTATTGCCATAATTCACTATCTAATTTCCCTGCCTCCTGTCCTGTCTCACTTAACTCCAACCTTGCATCTTCAAATCTTCTACACAGAGGACAGGCAAGTTTTTGTAAAATATGAACTATTATAGTCCTTGACTGTTTCACATCTAAGCTCCTTGTCATAGCACAAAAATCGTTCTGTAACCTGATCTCCTCCCTACTTCTCAGCCCCATTTCCCACCATTCCTACAGGTCACACTCCTGCAAGGTAGAATTGCAATGGATCCCTTCAGTCATTGCCTGCTTCATGCCTCAAAGTCTTGGCTTATGTTCTGTATTTTGCCTGTAATAGCCTTCCCATTCTTTTTCTCCTTGACCACTCTTTTTCACTCCTCAGGAATTTGTTCAGATGGCACCCCTTTCAGAAAGCATTATTTTAGCTCCAAAAGTACCCTAACTCTGACTTCTTCTGTCTTCTGAGATTTTAACAGAATATGTACATATACTTTTTATGCATCTCTATCCCATACTAGAGAATAAACCTGAAGGGGACAGGGGCTACATGCTTTTTTGTTCTATTTGCAATGCAAGGCACAACTCCTGGCTCCTCGGATGTGTTTCTTGCATTGGAAAGAAGTATTCCTAAGAAGAGAGTCAGTGTGCCTGAAGAGCTGGGGCATCCATTCTGTCAAAGTGGATCTGTCATGGGGCACACAATGTGCCCTGCCGTAGAACTGTACCACAAACAAGAGCGAGGTGGATCTCACTTATTCTCAGAGTGGTAAGAAGAGACAGAAAAATATCCCTTCTTCTTATAAGTAGATGGCAAGGTATCTTTCTGACCTTAAAGAATTCAGGTGTTGTCGACTGGTTATTTCCCACAGTATGGAAGAGTTTTGCTATCTACACACT